>NC_086005.1:3863929-4131429 GCF_030014385.1 Trichomycterus rosablanca
TGGCAACATAAGTGAGTACACCCCACAGTGAACATGTCCAAATTGTGCCCATATGTGTCATTGTCCCTCCCTGGTGTCATGTGTCAAGGTCCCAGGTGTAAATGGGGAGCAGGGCTGTTAAATTTGGTGTTTTGGGTACAATTCTCTCATACTGGCCACTGGATATTCAACATGGCACATCATGGCAAAGAACTCTCTGAGGATGTGAGAAATAGAATTGTTGCTCTCCACAAAGATGGCCTGGGCTATAAGAAGATTGCTAACACCCTGAAACTGAGCTACAGCATGGTGGCCAAGGTCATACAGCGGTTTTCCAGGACAGGTTCCACTCGGAACAGGCTTCGCCAGGGTCGACCAAAGAAGTTGAGTCCACGTGTTCGGCGTCATATCCAGAGGTTGGCTTTAAAAAATAGACACATGAGTGCTGCCAGCATTGCTGCAGAGGTTGAAGACGTGGGAGGTCAGCCTGTCAGTGCTCAGACCATACGCCGCACACTGCATCAACTCGGTCTGCATGGTCGTCATCCCAGAAGGAAGCTGACGCACAAGAAAGCCCGCAAACAGTTTGCTGAAAACAAGCAGTCCAAGAACATGGATTACTGGAATGCCCTGTGGTCTGACGAGACCAAGATAAACTTGTTTGGCTCAGATGGTGTCCAGCATGTGTGGCGGCGCCCTGGTGAGAAGTACCAAGACAACTGTATCTTGCCTACAGTCAAGCATGGTGGTGGTAGCATCATGGTCTTGGGCTGCATGAGTGTTGCTGGCACTGGGGAGCTGCAGTTCATTGAGGGAAACATGAATTCCAACATGTACTGTGACATTCTGAAACAGAGCATGATCCCCTCCCTTCGAAAACTGGGCCTCATGGCAGTTTTCCAACAGGATAACGACCCCAAACACAACCTCCAAGATGACAACTGCCTTGCTGAGGAAGCTGAAGGTAAAGGCGATGGACTAAACCCAATTGAGCACCTGTGGCGCATCCTCAAGTGGAAGGTGGAGGAGTTCAAGGTGTCTAACATCCACCAGCTCCGTAATGTCATCATGGAGGAGTGGAAGAGGATTCCAGTAGCAACCTGTGCAGCTCTGGTGAATTCCATGCCCAGGAGGGTTAAGGCAGTGCTGGATAATAATGGTGGTCACACAAAATATTGACACTTTGGGCACAATTTGGACATGTTCACTGTGGGGTGTACTCACTTATGTTGCCAGCCATTTAGACATTAATGGCTGTGTGTTGAGTTATTTTCAGAAGACAGTAAATCTTCACTGCTATACAAGTTGTACACTGACTACTCTAAGTTATATCCAAGTTTTATTTCTATAGTGTTGTCCCATGAAAAGATATAATGAAATATTTGCAGAAATGTGAGGGGTGTACTCACTTTTGTGATACACTGTATAGCGTTAGGTATAGGTATAGGTAAGAAGCTTCTTCTTTCACCCAAAAGTTCTTTAAGTACATTTAGTACACACATCTTAAGGTCACAAAGCTGTACAGACTCTACAAAAAGCAAAGCCAAATTTTTTATGGTCCCCCGCCCGGTGTATCTAAGCAGATTAAAATTACTGTGCACACGCGCCTCTATTGAAAATGCATTTGTGATTTTTCAGCAAACATTTCTCAAGCACATCAAAAGCCACGACACTTCACCTTTGTCACCTAGAGAGCAGAGCGATAAGGATGATTCAGTCCTCCATACAAAATAATAAGCCAAACCTGGATAATATAAGGATACGTCCAGAAATCCTTTCATCAGGTTTCACTTCACACTTCACGTTTTTCTCAGGTGCAGGAAAATGGGATTTTATGGCCCGGTACAGATTATAAAGTGAATGCTGTGGTAGATTATGTCTACTTCTGCAGCCAGAAGTCATATATTACACATTTTTAAGCCCATATATGTTACATATGTATTAAAATAACAATTTACAGTCTATTACACACTTATTTATTTATTTATTATTAATATATATATATATATATTTATCAAATGTTGAAATATCGAGGATGTGGACAGAAGACTTGGATAATAGGAGTCACTAAGTCCTGATTTTGCTATCATTCACAGTCAGGTGCTGAGGATTAAGCAGGTTCGGAGGATTCCATACAGCCTCTGCCAGACTCGGCCGTGTGATGGGGTTTGATAAATCCCTCATGCAGAATAAACGCAGAACTCACTTTGCAGCTGCTATACTGGAACGACCTCTTTCAAGTGTGTTTGGGTACTGGCCTGATCAATGCCTGTGAAATATGGAACAAACGGATGCACTTTGCAGCGGACAAATAATTCGGATGAGCACGTCCAGAGAGCCGGACACCTACAGAATCAAACACCATGACCATCTGTCAGAGCTCGGGTCTGGATGTTTAGTACGCTGTTAATCTTTGGGACTTTGCACTGTGAGTCCATGTTAAGGTCTCCACACAGACAGACACTGTCCTGACAGTACTAACGTAAGTTTCTGTTTCTGATATTCATAATAAAGTTACTAAAGCTGTAGCTGATCACACAGATTGTGACGCTGGTATCAAAACAAAAACTGCGTAAAGAAAACAAATCTGTCTGAGAAGCAATTTCATGCTGACGAAAAAGTCTTATAACAAATATTTAGACTGCATTTTCTTTGCCAAGCACACACACACACACACGTACTTGTCAGTGCACTCTCAGTACAGGTCCCAAGCCCACGAAATCATAACCAGAATCTGGCTTTATTGGCCAAGTATGCTCACACATACAAGGACTTTGTGTAATAAAGAGAGGCGTAGGACCCAAAGGTGTGGAGCAAAAATTATATTTTATTAACAACAAAATAATATATACAGAGAACAAAAGGAAACAACGTTGTAACAAAAAACAATTCGGGAAATCCCGAACGGTGCCGCTGTCGTCTGGCAACTGAAAAGGATAACACAAAAACAGAAAATAGAAATTTAGCCGACGCGAGGCGCGAACCCTCGCCGCTACGCTACAGTGTTGCTTGCAAACTCGCCTTCTGAATAAAAGGCTGATGTGAAAAGACGGATATTCATAGAATCCGTTAGGAAAGCAAAACTTAACCGAGAAAAGAAAACAATAATATTACATCGGTTGTGTCACCAGTATTAGAAGACTGGGAAGGAACCAAAGGTTTAGGTTAGGGGGAAAAAAGGACTCAAGCAGGGAGATTCGAACCGAGGTTTTCCAGGTGGAGGAGCAGAGTGTCAACAACAAAGAACAAAGAAGCGACGCCTGCAGACTGGCGACACCCCCTTAAATAGGGAGCTGACAGCTGCAGGTCGTTGCCCTAATCAGCTGGCCTCCTATTTGAGGCCACGCTGCTCTTTGTTCTGTAACGCCTGCGACGCTGGGAACTGGTGGTATGTTCACCAGACGTCGCAGGCACCCTAACACTTTGACTTTGGTTGAGATGCTCGCAGTGCACAAAAAATATAATAAAGACACTTATCACTCCCTCTCTCACTTATCACCTCACTCTCTTTCTCACTTACACACATTTACACATTCATACCTGTAAACATTTGCATGTGCAATTCACATTCTGGGTTATAAGGTGCAGTGTTTCTTTTGTGCAATATAAAAATATAGAAAAATATATATTAAAAGGAAATGAAAAGTGAATGTAAAAGACCAGTGTATGCAATGTTGTGTCATTATACTATATAAATTAATGGAATGCATCAGGCGGAGGAAAATTCGAAATATAGTAATAATAACAATAATAACAACAACAAAATAGTAAATGAAATTTAACTATAGCATATAGTTTATATTTTAAAAGTGTAACGCTATGGGCTATGACAAGACAAGAGGGGCGGACACACACAGAGATGTTTTCAAGTTTAATAATAACAAAACACAAGACAGGTTATAACAAAACAAGACAGACTAACATGCTAAATGCTAACCTAAACTAAACACACATGAACAAAGCTAAGGCTACATGTTAAGCTAACTGCTAAACTAATCTAAATACATAATGTGACTAACCTATACCAAACCCTATGCTAAACTAACAATACTAAAGCTAAACATGAACAAGACAAATACAAGACTCATAAACCTGGACACAAGCATGGACAGAGGCATGGACAATTACTAAGCACAAACCTGACAAACAAAAGCAAACAGGAACAAACAGGGCAAACAAAACAAACAAACCAAAACAAGGCAAACAAGCAAACGGAGAGAGTCAGAGTCAAAATCCAAATAAAAATAGTCTCCACCGAGTCCTCCCAGCTGCCTCCTTATATCCCTGAGAATAATTAGCAAGGGACCAATCACAGTGAGGGGGGTGTGGCCAGTGCATTTGAGTCCCAGGAGGACAGGAGCACACATAGGCTGGATATGTGACAAAAAAGACACAGGTAAAGATAAAAAATAATAATAAATAGTAAATAAATTAAAGTGTTCTGACTTTCATAATTTAAGGCAATGGATATAAAAATAGCTACACTACACATTTAAAAAAAAAAAATATATATATATTTTGGGGCAAGTATGTAATGTTATATGACCACAGATACAGGATGTTGCCATTACCCACTAAAAGCTTTCAGCTGATCTGTTTTTTCTTTTTTTTTTCCAATCTCAACAAGCATTATAAATATTTTATTTCTAATTAATAAGAGAACATGTTAATTAAAGACACTTTTTGTTATGTTTTGCCTGGCTTTACCAAGGGTGCTATTAATTCTTGAGTTCATGTGGTTTTAAGTACCTTTCAATCAGAAGAAGTCTGAAATAATTGTAAGACTAAATAACCTCCTACAAAATTTCAAGATTTCTTTGCTCCTGATGTTTAATATTACAAGCAACATAATTAGAAATTACAAGCAACATAATTAGTAAGGAGTTTCTGGCAGCACTATTTTGATTACATTTGTACCCTGTTTATAAGGAGGTCTATAGAAAAATCAGAAATGTTTAGCATTGATTTCAGAACAGCATTTAGAAGAAATAAAAATCAACAACACTTGTAATGAGTTCATAAACTATTCTGAGGTGAAACTAATATTTTGATGTGACTGAGATGCCGTATTGATTTGTATAGACTCGTTCCTTGGATGATTAGTGAGACCCTTTTTGGTAACGACCCACGTTTCCACACACACTCAATCACCACCCTGTGTGCTTTTCACTCCTTGTCTAATTAGCCATTTTCTTTTGCTTAATTATAAGTTATCAATCTAATATGAAATGAAAGCACTTTGATTGAATACACCCACCCACAGACAAATGAATGATGAAAAACGTTTCCATCGGCGCCAAATCACAGGCATGCTAATGGGGCGTCAGTCAAGACACGAGTGCATCGTGCATCCTTCATACAGCAGCCACATCTGGTACAATGAGAACACACATTTCATGATCATTAGGAAGTAATAGTAGAAAATATTTCCTCTCAGATTTATATGACAGGAAAAGTACAATATTATGAATCTACGGGGCTGCTGGTTCAGGGATGCAACACAGAGAGGAATCTGTCACATTTAGGTTGAGTTCAAGTTCACAAGTTCAGGAGAAGCTTTATTGTCATTTCAGTTATATAGAAGTTCATACTGAAACAAAACAACATTCCTCCAGGATCAGGGTTATAGACCAGGACCACAGATAGATAGATGGATGGATGAATGGACAGACAGACATACAGAAATATATAAAGAATGATGGATGGACAGCCAGCCAGACAGATAGATAGATTGATAGACAGACAGAAAGATAGAAAGAATGATGGATAAATAGATAGAGAGATAAATAGATAGATAGATAGACAGACAGACAGACAGACAGACAGACAGAAAGAAAGATAAAAAGAATGATGGATAGATGGATGGATGGATAGATAGACATACAGACCGACAGACAGAGAGATAGAAAGAAAGATATAAATAATAATGGATGGAGGGATAGGCAGGCAGACAGACAGAGAGATAAAAAGAATGATGGATTGATGGATAGACAGACAGACAGGCAGACAGACAGAGAGATAGAAAGAATGATGGATAGACTGACAGACAGACAGAAAGAATGATGGATGGATGAATGGATGGATGGGTAGATAGACAGACAGATAGATAGAATGATGAATGGATGGACGGACAGACAGACAGATAGACAGACAGGCAGATAGACTGACAGATAATAATAAATAAAATAAAATAATAATGTGAACAATTGGAGTTCATTATTCAGTCCAGTGTCTGATACAGTCTGCGGTGAGTTCTGGACATTTTCGGTACAACACACCAGGTTCTCCGTCACATCTAGCAGGAGCTGTATAGTTGGCACGGCATGTCTCGTCTTGCAGGCTTTAACCTTGGGTGGGTAAACAGGTTTCCATCAGAACCACCTCGAGGTAAAACAACAGAAAATGTCGTTAAAATGTGAAATCGTTAAGAGTAAAATGAGACTCCGCCACCCTTAATTATTACAGCATAACTAAAAGGGAGAGCGAGCAGGTAACACAGTCATGAGGGCTTTCAGAGAACATCAGCACCCACCTCCCCCACCGTCATCAAACCTGAGTGATCAGACAAGAGAGGCAGAACGACAGCAACCCAACATCCCTGATCACCACAAGATTCTATATAGTCACTAAGTAGTTGTATGTACTGAAGTTGTCAGAGTCCAGGGAACTAGACTGTGTTGGTTGTGTGTGTGTGCAGGACTGTGTGCATTTAGCATCAATACCACTGACTGGCCAGTATACTATTTAAATAATACATTTCCTCAATGTACTGTATATTAAATCAATACATAATAAACAAAACAATGTCAACATGTTATATAAATAAATGTGTGTTTTAGAGATGGAGGAGCAAATACACGGGCTGTGTAATACAGTGCAAGTGAATAAAAGGACTGTTTAACAGTGCATATAATAACGTGAAATATTTTGATATATTATACAATATTCACTGTGTCAGGAGGTAAATGGAGCAAAACGAACACTTTATAGCTGGGAAACTGAAGGGATGTGTCTCAATCCACACACAGAATCCTATACGGTTTGCTCTAATACGATAGCCTCACTATTGGTGGAAATTATTTTGCTCACTATTTATTCTATAGCATGGTATTTGGGACACAGCAGCTCTACTCTACTCCGTGTGCAGAATAATACAGCGAGTTTCATGCTGATTTATTATGTCTGTGATGCCTCTTATCCAGTTCATTAGCTTTATATTCCTGTTCTACATAGCGCCTATGCTATGGAGTGAAGCAGTGCCGCTAGCTTGAGAGTCAAATTCCCCACTTTGACGCTCGGCTTATACAGCTCGCTGCTGCACTTAAAGTTCAATCTGATTTGAGGCTAACCTTTTCAAAGCACTGCCAACATATTTTATTTATTTATTAGGATTTTAACCTCATGTTTTACACACTTTGGTTACATTCATGACAGAGCGCCACCAATTTATTTATTTATATATTTGTTTATTAGGATTTTTTTTTTAAATATGCAATCACCTTCCAATTTATACCCAATTGCGTTATGCCTTCTCTCCACTGGAGCTGACCCTCGCCCCGACTGAGAAGAGCGAGACTTACACACGCCCCCTCCGACACGTGCGCAGTAGCCGACTGCATCTTTTCACCTGCACGAGGCGAGTTCATATGCCGATCAGCTTTGTGCATGGAGAGCCACACCCTGATCAGCATTATTCCCCAATTATTGAGCATCTCTATCCAGCTTGTTCTACCCTATGAACAACAGTTAATTGTTGTTCATGCAGCCGCCCAGCCCAGCCGGATGGCAGAGCTGAGTTCCGAACCGACGAGTTCAAATTGTCAGCTCTGGTTTGCATCAGTTCAAGTTTGTAATGTCAAACACAGTCATGGACAATTTTGTATCTCCAGTTTACCTAACTTGCATGTTTTTGGACTGTGGGAGGAAACCAGAGACACAGACAAGGGGAGAACATGCAAATTCTGCACAGAAAGGACCCGGATCGCTCCACCTGGGAATCAAACCCAGGACCTTCTTGTTGTGAGGCAACAGTGCTACCCACCGAGCCACTGTGCCGCCCCGCACTGCCAATGTGTCATAGTCAAAAGCGAAGTACAGACATGATGGGGAGAAACTGATTCTCACCGATTTGTATTCCACTTTAAATCAGAACCATGACATTGTGAGGAACAAAACAGCACAGCGACTTGTGAGCTGTAAAATAAAGAGTTGATTTTGCATTATGCGTAGACAGCAGTCCTATATTTATCCCCACTAATCCTGTAAATGCCCGTCATGGCATCATGCACCTACATCCTTTTTCTTCTCACCTCTCCAAATGACAAACACATTTCATTCAAACCTGCATGTGAATAAACTGTCAGTAGATTTGCTGGATTGTTTTCAAGCTCGCTGCCAGCAGCAAGCGCTTTTGCCATGTGTGATGTGAAAGGTGTGAACACATCGCTAAGCTGCAAGCTCTCGACGAACGAAGTGCAAAATGCTCAAGATTTAAAAGCAGCTTAAAGATATACAGATGTTTCTAGGACATTTATATATTGTTACCAACTTACTATAGGCTCGTTTATGTCTGGCAACTGTTAAGACGGATTATTAAACAGGACGCAAATGCAGAGACGTCATATTTTACACACTTTGGTTACATTCATGACAGAACAGGTAGTTACTGGTTACACAAGATTCATCAGTTCAGGTTTAATGTCAAACACAGTCAAGGACAATTTTGTATCTCTAATTCACCTCATTTGCACGTCTTTGGACTGTAGGAGGAAACCGGAGCTCCCGGAGGAAACCCACACAGACACGGGGAGAACATTCAAACTCCACATAGAAAGGATCCATAATGCTCCACCTGGGAATCGAACCCAGGACCTTTGACAGTGCTACCCACCGAGCCACTGTTTTTCAACTTTGTGGATACATTAAAATTAAAAAGTTAACATGACTCATAAAGTTTCTCTGCTCATCTGAATGAGGTTTGATGGGTCCCTCTGTACTCTGAGTAGAATGATGCCAGTCTTCATATTTGAATACTAGATGAGATAATCTGATATTTGAGGATTGCATCAGAAAATGAATCATCCATCATTTAAACCGTATGTATAATTAATTTATATTTGTAGAGAAAATGACTGAATTGGGTCTGAAAGATCTTCTCTCACACAGTCTTGGATGACGTGTTTGGTTTTAGCTCTGGGCAACCAAGACAAGGTGGTAAATAAGAGCTGAGGTTTATGTCTGTGTTCAGAGATTCAGGCTTAGTCTACACTAACAATAGTAAACGTAAATATTATAGGTAGGGCTTTATTAAATTTACAGGAAATTTCAAAAATCCAAAAGTGCCACATTTTACGGTAGCAATAAAATTACACTCATAAATTGAATGATGTCCATGTTTTGACCAACACTTGGACTTGGACATTTTGACTAACTGATTGCTGGTGTAACCGAGTGTCTTTAGAATTTGCTGATTTTCTTAATAAAGAAATAAACTGTACATAGACAAATTATCAGAAGCATAAAGCTTTACTGGCTTGTTCTTTTGAGGTGCAGCACAGAGATGATCACGTGTGTAGAAAAGCACACTTTTCCTTTGATTATGGAATCCACAAAGGGACAAAATGCACTAAATATGTAACACACACATCAAATATTGTCAGCACACGACACCACAGATTCTATAAACGTTTGTTAAGTAATGTTGTTCATAGGAACTTTAGGAGGCTACTTTATTTTTAACGTGATTGCAATTTTTAACAGGTTGCATAAAACCTGTGCAGCACGGGCAGCAAGAAAGTCCTGGGGTTTGCATGTTCTCCCCATGTCTGTGTGGGTTTCCTTCCATAGTCTACAATACATAATTGGAGATACAAAATTGGAATGGGTGTGAATGTATGTGTGTGTGTGTGTTTGCCCTGTGATGGACTGGCAACTTGTCCGGGGTGTTTCCTACCTTTCGTCCAGTGAATCAGACCCGCCACGACCCTGACTGGAATAAAAACAGGGTAAAACAGACAATGAATTATTATAATTGCATACACAATCAACAACTGTTAGTAATTTGTTTGACTAGTTTGTGTATTCTTACCTTGTGTTCAACTGTCTAGTAGTGAACTATTGTCATTTTTGTTTACCCTCAGTGTGTGACCTTGTTTTGGTCCTGCTTGATTTATGAGAATGCATCATGGTCATCCACTATTTGGACGTTGGACTCTTATCTTAACGTTACACAGTTTTCTGTCCATCTTGGACTGACATCACTACTGATCTGTTATTTTCTACATTTCTCCTGGAGTTCCTTTTTAGCATCTCAAACAAGTCGATAATCTGGCTAATTCTGATCAAAACTGCACTGGGTTCTTACCCCTTACTAAGCCCTGACAGCTTATTACTTCCACCCTGCGACAGCCTCATTGGCTCCCAATTAAGTATGAAATCATTTTGAAGACTTTTCTTTTGACGTGCACAGCTTGGCTTCATCTCATCTGCCTGACCTGTTTCAGTCCAGTACACCTGCACATGCTCTCTGATCCTCCTGAGCTGACGCCTGGCCGTATCTCAGACCAGATATCTTTCTTATAAACTATCTTTTCGGAGAGAGACTCATCTTTTCAAACTGGCTTTTCCTGACATAAACTTTTTATGATTTTATGATAATCCTCATATTCAGTAATTTTAATAATATATATTTTTAAATGAATCTTTCACACAGTGTACAACAAGAAAAAAAAAATCCATACACCCAAAAGTACATCCTCTAATTATACAACATTAAAGCTATAAAAATCATTAATCATACAGCAAACAACACATCTTCCTAATAAAAAATGTGCATATTTATTCTAACACAATAGGAAAGATTTACTGGTTGTTTTGCTGCTTTTTTAATTACATCTTTTTTTATTATTATTATTTCCAAACCGGGTGGCACGGTGGCTCTGTCGCCTCACAGCAAAAAGGCCCGGGTCCTTTCTGTGCAGAGTTTGCATGTTTCCCCGTGTCTGCATCAGTTCCAGTTTCCTCCCACAGTCCAAAAACATGCAGTCAGGTTAATTGGAGACACTGAATTGCCCTATAGGTGTATGAGTGTGTGTGTCTGCCCTGCGATGGACTGGCGCCCCGTCCAGGGTGCCTTGCGCCCAGTGAAAAGCCGGGATAGGCTCCAGCACCCCAGCGACTGACTGGATAAGCGGTTAAGTGAGTGAGTCTGTTTTTCCAGTGCTTTGTCCTGGTTAGGGTCATGGTGGGTCAGATTCATTGGGCAAAAGGTAGGAAATACCACAGACAGGTTGCCAGTCCATCACAGGACACACACACACATTCACATACACACTTCCAGCAATTTCTAGAAGCTCCAATTATCCTGACTGCATGTCTTTGGCACCTGGAGAAAACCTAGACAGACACGGAGAGAACATGAAAAATCCACACAAAAAAGAACCCTGGGTACTCTAGGGTTAACTAGGGTATCAAACCTAGGCTTTTTTTGCTGAGAGGCGACAGCTCTAATCTTTGTGCCAGTGTGTAACTGGCCCCTTTCTGACCGCCTCTGTTATTGCATATTTATCACCGAAAAATGTAGGTTTTGAGTGGTCAAAGTTTCAAAGGTCAAGTCACTTAAATTTGGTATAAATACTGAGGAGAGGAACAGGACAAACAGTTCATGCCTTAATTATATCACCCAGGATAAAATAAATAAATAAATAATCATTAGGATTTAATTTACACTCTTTGGTTACATTCATGACAGGACAGGTAGTTACTGCTTAGTTTTTAATGTCAAACACAGTCATGAACAATTTTGTATCCCCAGTTCACTTCACTTGCACGTCTTTGTACTGTGGGAGGAAACCCACGCAGACACAGGGAGAACATGCAAACTCCACAGAGAAAGGACCCAGACCGCTCCACCTGGGAATCAAACCCAGGATCTTCTTGCTGTGAGGCGACAGTGCTACCCACCGAGCCGCCATGCTACATTGCCTTCACAGTAATGTGTGTGTGTGTGTGTGTGTGGTTCTCTCTGTGGGTGTGTATGTGTGTCGTTCTCTCTGAGTGTGTGTGTGTGTGTGTGTGTGTGTGTGTGTGTGTAATTAGAAAGGGCCAAACCTCTGCTTGTCTCCGGTGTGTCTTTTACACAGAGTGATTACAGGTTTAAATATAAATATGACACATGTGAGATTTGATCTGTTAATATTTAATAAGTGATGGTGTTACAGCTCGGGTTTGACTGATAGCACGTCAGCAGGTGTTCATTAGGATTTTTACATGAATCGGTGAGTTTCTGTGCTGATTTATGCGTTTACTGTAGATCTCCTGTCGTCAGATGAGACAGATTTTCGTTTTCATGAACCTCATTATCCTGGTCAGGGTCACGGCTGGCCCGGTTTTGCTGAGAAACACTCAGACACAGCCAATCATGCAATCATGTCTGTGTAGACGCCCAGACAGCCGATAGAGGTGTTGCGCTTACATAATAGACTTATTTATTTATTTATTAGGATTTTAATGTCATGTTTTACACACTTTTGGTTACATTCATGACAGGACGGGTAGTCACTGGTTACACAAGATTCATCAGTTTGAGTTTTTAATATCAAACACAGCCATGGACAATTTAGTATCTCTAATTCAGCTGTGAGAGCAGCTGTAGCCCAGTGGTTAAGGTACTGGACTAGTTCACCTCACTTGCATGTCTTTGGACTGTGGGAGGAAACCAGAGCACCTGGAGTAAACCCACACAGACACGGGGAGAACATGCAAACTCCACACAAAAAGGACCTGATCTGCTCCACCTTCTTGCTGTTAGGCGACAGTGCTACCCACTTAGCCACCGTGCCGCCCCAATTGGACTAGTTTTCAGAAGGTTGCTGGTTCAAGCCCTACCTTTGCCAGGTTGTCACTGTTGAGCCCTTGAGCGAGACCTATAACCCTCAATTGCGTAGATTGTGTACTGTCACAACTGTAAGTCACTTTGGATAAAAGCGTCTGCTAAATGCTGAAAATGTGAATATAATTCATCTCACTTGCTTGTCTTTGGACTATGGGAGGAAACCGGAGCTCCCGGAGGAAACCCGAACAGAAAGGACTCTGACCGCTACACCTGGGGATCGAACCCAGGACCTTCTCGCTGTGAGGCAACTACCTGAGCACCCGGATAAGACTCTTCAGTCTCTCCAGTGCAGGCATACGACCATCCTCAGTGTTAATCCGATCTCATCCCTCTCAGTGAAGTGTTAAGTCCTGTTAAACCAGTAATGATTTCTAATGAACCCCTAATTAGCCTTATTAACCTGAGGGACTGTAAGTTCAGCAGGTGTTGTTGATGAAAGGCTGCGAGGGACGACACCCTCTACACCACTAAACATCCATTCTCACGCTCCTAAACACTTAGAAAATTTGATCTTTGCGCCGGACGGATACCAGGTGTCCGAAAACGGCTTGATGGATTATTCCGCCCACATCCATCCGAGCTGCTTGTAACTGATTGCGGGTAATCTATGTTCTCAGCCATGTCTGAGGAAACTGGCACAGCATGGGGTCGCGCTCAAATTTGATACAAAAAAAATGATATTCAATAACACGCCTGAAATGATACCGTCCCAGCATGACGCCTCTCATTACTGCTTATGTCCTTAGATAACCTGAATAACAACAGATGCTTTTATGACTTTAGGTGTTTTTTACACTTTAGGTCTTTTTTATTTCATGATTAATAAAAAGGACAGTAAAATAAACAAAGGCTAACGTTACATGTGCTTTACTGTTAACATAGCTATTGTTGAAATAAAATTATGAATGAAGTATGATGTAGTGCTAACACACTGGCATACAACGTGATAAAGGAAAAACACCAGGGCTTAATGTTTACCACTGTAATCCAGCACAGTTTAGATATTTTATACAAATAAGCATCAAATATCATCAAATAAACTCGCTAATTAACTGGTCATTAACTAAATTCTGCTGGAGTCCAGACCTTCAGCACTGCTGTTCCTCAGGTGTCAATGCCCGGCCCTTTCCTCTTTTCGGTTTACTCCAGTGTGCTTGTTTATTTTATTAGTATTTTAAGGTGCTGTTTTACACTCTGATTCCATTCCTGACAAGACAGGTAGTTACAGGTTACCCATGATCCATCAGTTCAAGTTCGGTATCAAACACATTAACTTCTTCAGCAACTTCGTCGAGCTAGAGTAGCTCGTCTGTTGGACCGGACCACACGGGCCAGCCTTCGCTCCCCACGTGTATCAATGAGCCTTGGCCACCCATAAACACCTCACTGTAACTGCTGGACTGAGAATAGTCCACATACCAAAAATATCCAGCCAACAGCGCCCTGTGAGCAGCGTCCTGTGACCACTGATGAAGGTCTAGATGATGACCGACTCAAACAGCAGCAATAGACGAGCGATCGTCTCTGACTTTACATCTACAAGGTGGACCAACTAGTTAGGAGTGTCTAATAGAGTGGACAGTGAGTGGACACGATATTTAAAAACTCTAGCAGTGCTGCTGTGTCTGATCCACTCATACCAGCACAACACACACTAACACACCACCACCATGTCAGTATCACTGCAGTGCTGAGAATGATCCACCACCCAAATAATACCTGCTCTATGGTGGTCCTGTGGGGGTCCTGACCATTGAAGAACAGCATTAAAGCAGGTTTAAAAAAGTATGTAGAGAAACAGATGGACTACAGTCAGTAATTGTAGAACTAGAAAGTGCTTCTATATGGTAAGTGGAACTGCTTTCTCTCCCCACGTGCATCAATGCCTTGGCCACCCATGACCCTGTCGCCGGTTTTACTGTTCCTTCCTTGGACCACTTTTGATAGATACTGACCACTGCAGACCGGGAACACCACACAACAGCTGCAGTTTTGGAGATGCTCTGACCCGGTTATCTAGCCATCACAATTAGGTCCTTGTGAAACTCGCTCAAATCCTCACGCTCGCCCATTTTTCCTGCTTCTAACATCAACTTTGAGGATAAAATGTTCACTTGCTGCCTAATATATCCCACCTACTAACAGGTGCCGTGATGAAGAGATAATCAGTGTTATTCACTTGTCAGTGCTCATAATGTCATGTCTGGTCACTGTATACAGTATATATGCAGTAGGTGAAGTGAAAGCCGTCTATGCATCCCTGTCCAGGCTGTTGTTTATTTCAGGCAGCAGAGACAGAGAACACTGTGATATGATTTAAATTGCTACACTGGGCTTTGACTCATGCTTATCTGATTTTCCCTGCCAAGGGAAATTGGTGCAGAATGATTGGACAGATACATGTTTGGAAGTGAACCCTCTGCTTTAAAGATGACCTGAAGGATGAGCTGATATTGTTTTTTGACATCAATCTTGCACTGTGCCTGTATCTGTGTACCTCTGTATCCTACACTCAGCTTTATTCAGTCGTGTTTATACAGTTTATACAGTTTATACTCGTCTGATGCAGGAGCGGTAAGATTGTGTGGCAGCTGTTGTAAATTTATGATCATAAACAGTGTTTGGCCTTTACTGCAGTTCATTTAATATTCCAAGCTTCGTTAAACACAAGTTGTTTCCATTTCTGGTTGGCAGAGAATGCTAATATCTTTTTTTACATATAACTGCAATGGAAATGTACACACATACATTAAAACCACCTTCCTCTTTCTACACTCACTGTCCATTTTATCAGCTCCACTTACCATATAGAAGCACTTTGTAGTTCTACAATTACTGACTGTAGTCTGTAGTCAATCTGTTTCTCTGCATGCTTTGTTAGCCCCCTTTGATGCTCTTCTTCAATGGTTAGGACCCCCACAGGACCACCACAGAGCAGGTATTATTTGGGTGGTGGATCATTCTCAACACTGCAGTGACACTGACATGGTGGTGGTGTGTTAGTGTGTGTTGTGCTGGTATGAGTGGATCAGACACAGCAGCGCTGGGGTTTTTAACCACCTCACTGTCACTGCTGGACTGAGAATAGTCCACCAACCAAAAATGTATCCAGCCAACAGCTCCCCGCATGCAGCATCCTGTGACCACTGATGAAGGTCTAGAAGATGACCGACTCAAACAGCAACAATAGATGAGCGATCGTCTCTGGTTTTACATCTACAAGGTGGACCAACTAGGTAGGAGTTCCTAATAGAGTGGACAGTGAGTGGACACGGTATTTAAAAACTCCAGCAGCGTTGCTGTTTCTGATCCACTCATACCAGCACAACACACACTAACACACCACCACCATGTCAGTGTCACTGCAGTGCTGAGAATGATCCACCACCCAAATAATACCTGCTCTGTGGTGGTCCTGTGGGGGTCCTGGCTATTGAAGAACAGCATGAAAGGGGGCTAACAAAGCATGCAGAGAAACAGATGGACTACAATCAGTAATTGTAGAACTACAAAGTGCTTCTATATGGTAAGTGGAGCTGATAAAATGGACAGGTGGTTTTAATGTCACCTGACCATAAGCTTGTTGGACATCTCATTTTAAAAACAAATGCTGGTAAAACAGAGTGACCTCTGTGTGATGGTTTCAGCTAGAACAACATCCATTCTTCTGAGAAGCCTTGTCTGTGGGAATTTGTGTCCAAAAGAGTATTTGTATGGCTCAAGAAAAGCCTCAGTTAATGTTCCAGTTCATTCCAAAGCTGTTTGGGGGGGCTGAGGTCAGGACTCTGTGCACTAAAGGTCACTGGAGTTTCTTTAAACTGAGCTTTTTCTTATGTCAGGGAAGTGATAGCTCAGTGGTTAGGGTACTGGCTAGTAATCAGAAGGTTGCCGGTTCAAGCCCTATGCCACCGTTGGTTTCCTGAGCAAGGCCCTTAACCCTCAATTGCTCAAACTGTATTTAGTGATAAATGTAAGTCGCTTTGGACAAAAGTGTCTGCCAAATGCTGCAAATGTAAATGTCTTGTTAGAGCTTGTTTGTGCACTGGGACACAGTCATACTGGAAAAGGAAAGGGCCTTCCCTAAATTGTTGCTGCAAATTTGAAAGCATATAACTTTTTTATGTAATTGATTTATTACACCTTTTACCAATTAATTCAATCAGAAAAGGTGTCCCAATACTTTTGTCCCTATATCTCATGGCAGTATAAGCTTTTTAAATGATTTTATGCTGGAGGATTTAGGTTTAAACAGAAGAACAAATACAGATCTGGTTTTATTCAGTCTTGTGTCACTGCTGCGAGGCTCCGTCTTTTTTATTCACAGAAAATTCTCTTCAAGGAGTCACTGTAATTTCGGCCACAGCAAAGGTCAGTGTGCTCCACCTGTGGTCACCGTGTGCCTGTGAAAGTATTGGCATTTTGATAATGAAAGGGCAAGTGGAATCGAATAGGAGACAAAGAGTCAGGTCTCACAGGAGGCAAAGTTTAGCTTCTATCTGGTGGTTAATAGAAACCCCATCGTTTCAGGTGGTAACCCGGCCTTTTTCTCATCATCTGCAGAGTCTCAGGGACGATCTTCATCGACTGTGTCATGTATAATTCACATGCTTCAAATTCTGGTACAGTTTGGGCAAAATCAGCTGGTTCATGGAGTATTTCCCTCAAAGTTCCTCATCTGGTTCCCTAACTTGTAATTAAAGCTCTTTTCTGGTCCTGTGGGTGGCATGGCTCTAACAACTGTGGATGGACATCCCACCTCTAACACCAAATGTAATAAGGCATTAGTACCCTTGTTCAGACTACCAGTTGGCATCTCAAAATCTGCACAAAAATCTGCACTAAACAATTTTATACACCGATCAGCCATGACATTAAAACCACCTCCTTGTTTCTACACTCACTGTCCATTTTATCAGCTCCTCTTACCATACAGGATCGCGACTGTAGTCCATCTGTTTCTCTGCATGCTTTGTTACCCCCCTTTCATGCTGTTCTTCAATGGTCAGGACCCCCACAGGACCACCACAGAGCAGGTATTATTTAGATGGTGGATCATTCTCAGCACTGCAGTGACACTGACATGGTGGTGGTGTGTTAGTGTGTGTTGTGCTGGTATGAGTGGATCAGACACAGCAGCGCTGCTTGAATTTTTAAACACCTCACTGTCACTGCTGGACTGAGAATAGTCCACCAACAAAAAATATCCAGCCAACAGCGTTCATGGGCAGCGTCCTGTGACCGCTGATGAAGGTCTAAAAGATGACCAACTCAAACAGCAGCAATAGATGAGCGATCGTCTCTGACTTTACATCTACAAGGTGGACCAACTAGGTAGAAGTGTCTGATAGAGTGGACAGTGAGTGGACACGGTATTTAAAAACTCCAGCAGTGCTGCTGTGTCTGATCCACTTATAGCAGCACAACACACACTAACACACCACCACCATGTCAGTGTCACTGCAGTGCTGAGAATGATCCACCACCCGTGAAAGCAGGGTCATTCATTAATTCATTTCACTCATGTTTGTTTCACCACTGATTTATTGTAGTCAGGGTCGTGGTGAGTTTGATTCTTTGGGTGAAGGGCAGGAAACACCTCAGACAGCTTACCAGTCCATTACAGGGCACACACACACACACACACACATACACATCTATGGCGTAACTGCATGACTTGTGGGAGGAACCCAGGTCATTCTTACTGAGAGGTAACAGCAGTACCCACCACTCCACCGTGCCACATCAATATTTCTATTATTTATAAATTCATATAACTGTAATTTAATATTACTCACAAACAGATCAGCTGTAAACACAACAATTAATTAGCTCAGGCGGCAATGTTTACCGCCTTCAGGACTCATATGTGCTGCATTGGCAGGCAGCCATTTACAGCAGGCAGATCACCCGTCATTTTGACCCTTCGTCGCTTCGAAAGTGTAAAAGTTTGCTCAAAACAAACATGGTAACACAACTGCCATAACCAGATATGATAATGTAGGTGTTGTGTGTCACTAAATGTGATAATTTTCGAAATTCTCTGTTTGTTAATGTCTATTAGGTGTTTAACTAAATACATTGAAACAAAAAAAGTTGGGACATTTTGTAAAATGCAATAAAAAAATCTAAAAAATTGAATTTTTATTAAAATAACAAACGTACAAATAAATGTACATTTAATGTATCAGCTGACCAACCTGATTGAGTTTTGAATTATAAACAAATGTTAAACAACAATGTTTGATGTCTGCAAAGCACTCTTGTGGACTTATGTGTGGAAACCGGAGCACCCAGAAGAAACCTGGGCTGATACAGGGAGAACATGCAAACTCCACACCCTGAAGAAAGGGTCCTGGCTGCCCGGCCTGGGAATCACTCACAAGCCGCTTATCCAATTAGGGTTGCGGGGGAGGGGGGGGGGGGTGCTGGAGCCCATCCCAGCTTTTTAATGGGCGCAAGGCACACAGTAACAACCTGGATGGGGCGGCCAGTCCATCGCAGGGCAGACACACACATACACACACCCATTCACCTACAGGGCAATTCAGTGTCTCCAATTAACCTGACTGTGGGAGGAAACCGGAGCTCCCGGAGGAAACCCGCTTAGACACGGGGAGAACATGCAAACCCCACACAGAAAGGACCCAGACCGCCCCGCCTGGGGATCGAACCCAGGACCTTCTTGCTGTGAGGCGACAGTGCTACCCACCGAGCCACCGTGCCGCCCCGCCTGGGAATCAATCTGCCAAAATGTATAATGTGACAAAGAAATAAAATGTAATTGGCTGCTTTCTTAGCCTTTTAATGCAAGACTATAAGCCAATAAATCTCAATCTATCTCCACGTACTCTCATTCATTTCACACCTCATATAAAACCCTGGACAAGACGGCAACTGAGCCACTTATTATGAGTTATGACTAGATTTTTGGGAACTTTTTTTCATATCAGGAATTGGAGTGTCTTTGTGTAGAGCTCATTAAAACTCATTAATATTGGCTCTATTACTGCTGACCGAATATGCAGGACAGGCTTCATTAAGTCCGGGCACCTGTAGTTCCAACGTTCCAGTTCAAACGCTGGCAGTAATTATTCTCTCAGATTGCTCAGGTTGAGGATATGACTAGCTCAGTGTGCTCAGCGAACTCTAATCAGCTTTCAAACCGACTGTAAAACCCTGCTCAAATTTTCATTTACCCATCTGTTTGTGTCTCATTCTATAGCCAGCGACAGGGGCATTGGTCAGTCCATAAGACATTACTCGACACTGAAACTATTAAACGTTTTGTCAGTCCATAAAACAGACAATGATTTTTTAAATATTATTATTCTTTTTTTTAATGAAGAGTTACTACCACTTTATCCTTTTTACAATTATAATTATACAGTCACTGGGCTAAAGATAGGAAACACCCCGGACAGGTCGCCAGTCCATCACACGGCAAACACACACACACATTCACAGCTAAAAGCAATTTTGTATTTTCAATTCACCTAACTTACAAGTCTTTGGACTGTGGGAGGAAACCAGAGCTCCCAGAGGAAACCCTCACAGACACAGGGAGAACATGCAAACTCCACACAGAAAGAACTCTCCACCTGGGAATTAAACCCAGCTGTCTAGGGAGGCACCAATAGGATGGGATAGGATAGGGTAGTGATAAGGTAGGATAAGGTAGAGTAGGATAGGGTAGGATGGGATAGGGTAGTGATAGGATAGGGTAGTGATCAGGTAGGATAGGGTAGGGTAGGATGGGATAGGATAGGGTAGTGATAGGATAGGAAAGGATAGGATAGTGATAGGGTAGGGTAGGATGGGATAGGACAGGATAGTGATAGGGTAGGTTAAGGTAGGATAGGATGGGATTGTATAGGGTAGTGATAGGATAGGATAGGATAGGATAGTGATAGTGATAGGGTAGGGTAGGATGGGATAGGACAGGATAGTGATAGGGTAGGTTAGGGTAGGATAGGATGGGATTGTATAGGGTAGTGATAGGATTGGATAGGAAAGGATAGGATAGTGATAGGGTAGGGTAGGATGGGATAGGATAGGATAGGATAGTGATAGGGTAGGTTAGGGTAGGATAGGATGGGATTGTATAGGGTAGTGATAGGATTGGATAGTGATAGTGATAGGGTAGGGTAGGGTAGGATGGGATAGGACAGGATAGTGATAGGGTAGGTTAGGGTAGGATAGGATGGGATTGTATAGGATAGTGATAGGATTGGATAGGAAAGGATAGGATAGTGATAGGGTAGGATGGGATAGGATAGGATAGTGATAGGGTAGGTTAGGGTAGGATAGGATGGGATTGTATAGGGTAGTGATAGGATTGGATAGGAAAGGATAGGATAGTGATAGGGTAGGATGGGATAGGATAGGATAGTGATAGGGTAGGTTAGGGTAGGATAGGATGGGATTGTATAGGGTAGTGATAGGATAGGATAGGATAGGATAGGATAGGATAGGATAGGATAGGATAGGATAGGAAAAGGATAGGATAGTGATAGGGTAGGGTACGATGGGATAGGATAGGATAGTGATAGGGTAGATTAGGGTAGGATAGGATGGGATTGTATAGGGTAGTGATAGGATTGGATAGGAAAGGATAGGGTAGTGATAGGATAAAATAGGGTAGTGATAGGATGGGATGGGATCGTATAGGGTAGTGATAGGATAAAATAGGGTAGTTATAGGATAGGGTAGTGATAGGATAGGGTAGTGATAGGATAAGATAGGGTAGTGATAAGATAGGGTAGTTATAGGATAGGGTAGTGATAGGATAGGGTAGTGATAGGATAGGGTAGTGATAGGATAGGGTAGTGATAGGATAAGATAGGGTAGTGATAAGATAGGGTAGTTATAGGATAGGGTAGTGATAGGATAGGGTAGTGATAGGATAAGATAGGGTAGTGATAAGATAGGGTAGTGATATGATAAGATAGGGTAGAGATAGGATAGGGTAGTGATAGGATAAGATAGGGTAGTGATAGGATAGGGTAGTTATAGGATAGGGTAGTGATAGGATAGGGTAGTGATAGGATAGGGTTGTTATAGGATAGGGTAGTGATAGGATAGGGTAGTGATATGATAAGATAGGGTAGTGATAAGATAGGGTAGTGATATGATAAGATAGGGTAGAGATAGGATAGGGTAGTGATAGGATAAGATAGGGTAGTGATAGGATAGGGTAGTGATAGGATAGGGTAGTGATAGGATAGGGTAGTGATAGGATAAGATAGGGTAGTGATAAGATAGGGTAGTAATATGATAAGATAGGGTAGAGATAGGATAGGGTAGTGATAGGATAAGATAGGGTAGTGATAGGATAGGGTAGTTATAGGATAGGGTAGTGATAGGATAGGGTAGTGATAGGATAAGATATTGTAGTGATAGGATAGGGTAGTTATAGGATAGGGTAGTGATATGATAAGATAGGGTAGAGATAGGATAGGGTAGTGATAGGATAAGATAGGGTAGTGATAGGATAGGGTAGTTATAAGATAGGGTAGTGATAGGATAGGGTAGTGATAGGATAAGATAGGGTAGTGATAAGATAGGGTAGTGATATGATAAGATAGGGTAGTGATAGGATAGGGTAGTTATAGGATAGGGTAGTGATAGGATAAGATAGGGTAGTGATAGGATAGGGTAGTGATAGGATAAGATAGGGTAGTGATAAGATAGGGTAGTGATATGATAAGATAGGGTAGTGATAGGATAGGGTAGTTATAGGATAGGGTAGTGATAGGATAGGGTAGTGATAGGATAAGATAGGGTAGTGATAAGATAGGGTAGTGATATGATAAGATAGGGTAGTGATAGGATAGGGTAGTTATAGGATAGGGTAGTGATAGGATAGGGTAGTGATAGGATAAGATAGGGTAGTGATAGGATAGGGTAGTGATAGGATAAGATAGGGTAGTGATAGGATAAGATAGGGTAGTGATAGGATAGGGTAGTGATAGGATAAGATAGGGTAGTGATAGGATAGGGTAGTGATAGGATAGGGTAGTGATAGGATAGGGTAGTGATAGGATAAGATAGGGTAGTGATAAGATAGGGTAGTAATATGATAAGATAGGGTAGAGATAGGATAGGGTAGTGATAGGATAAGATAGGGTAGTGATAGGATAGGGTAGTTATAGGATAGGGTAGTGATAGGATAGGGTAGTGATAGGATAAGATATTGTAGTGATAGGATAGGGTAGTTATAGGATAGGGTAGTGATATGATAAGATAGGGTAGAGATAGGATAGGGTAGTGATAGGATAAGATAGGGTAGTGATAGGATAGGGTAGTTATAAGATAGGGTAGTGATAGGATAGGGTAGTGATAGGATAAGATAGGGTAGTGATAAGATAGGGTAGTGATATGATAAGATAGGGTAGTGATAGGATAGGGTAGTTATAGGATAGGGTAGTGATAGGATAAGATAGGGTAGTGATAAGATAGGGTAGTGATATGATAAGATAGGGTAGTGATAGGATAGGGTAGTTATAGGATAGGGTAGTGATAGGATAGGGTAGTGATAGGATAAGATAGGGTAGTGATAAGATAGGGTAGTGATATGATAAGATAGGGTAGTGATAGGATAGGGTAGTTATAGGATAGGGTAGTGATAGGATAGGGTAGTGATAGGATAAGATAGGGTAGTGATAGGATAGGGTAGTGATAGGATAAGATAGGGTAGTGATAGGATAAGATAGGGTAGTGATAGGATAGGGTAGTGATAGGATAAGATAGGGTAGTGATAGGATAGGGTAGTGATAGGATAAGATAGGGTAGTGATAGGATAGGGTAGTGATAGGATAAGATAGGGTAGTGATAGGATAGGGTAGTGATAGGATAAGATAGGGTAGTGATAGGATAGGGTAGTGATAGGATAAGATAGGGTAGTGATAGGATAGGGTAGTGATAGGATAGGGTAGTGATAGGATAAGATAGGGTAGTGATAGGATAGGGTAGTGATACGATAAGATAGGGTAGTGATAGGATAGGGTAGTGATAGGATAAGATAGGGTAGTGATAGGATAGGGTAGTGATAGGATAAGATAGGATAGTGATAGGATAAGATAGGGTAGTGATAGGATAGGGTAGTGATAGGATAAGATAGGGTAGTGATAGGATAGGGTAGTGATAGGATAAGATAGGGTAGTGATAGGATAAGATAGGGTAGTGATAGGATAAGATAGGGTAGTGATAGGATAAGATAGGGTAGTGATAGGATAAGATAGGGTAGTGATAGGATAGGGTAGTGATAGGATAAGATAGGGTAGTGATAGGATAGGGTAGTGATATGATAAGATAGGGTAGTGATAGGATAAGATAGGGTAGTGATAGGATAGGGTAGTGATAGGATAAGATAGGGTAGTGATAGGATAGGGTAGTGATAGGATTAGATAGGGTAGTGATAGGATAAGATAGGGTAGTGATAGGATAAGATAGGGTAGTGATAGGATAAGATAGGGTAGTGATAGGATAAGATAGGGTAGTGATAGGATAAGATAGGGTAGTGATAGGGTAGGATAGTGATAAGGTAGGATAGGATAGGTTAGGATAGGATAGGGTAGTGATAGGATAAGATAGGGTAGTGATAGGATAAGATAGGGTAGTGATAGGATAAGATAGGATATGGTAGGATAGGGTAGTGATAGGGTAGGATAGTGATAAGGTAGGATAGGATAGGTTAGGATAGGATAGTGTAGTGATAGTATAGGATAAGACTTACTGAAATCTCAGAAGTGTGTGTAAACTTTTGACTTAATCTGTACGAACCACTATAAAATGCCACTATAGTACCACCACTGACTGTATATAATGATCAGTAATGATTATTCTCAGCACAATAATGAAGACTTGTTTATGCCTCACCAGATGAACTAATGAATATTAGTTTTTATTCCTTGCAAATGTTTAACTTGTAGGGCTACTTTCAACACTTTATGTCTAATGACCCAGTAAAAATGTTTCTTTGCTGCCAGATGTTGATCTGTTGCTGGTTTATGATGTACAGTGGTCATGCACATAATTTTTTTTTTGTATTAGTAAGTGAGCACTGGTTCATGCAGCAAAGCTACTAGTGTTTATACTTTAGGCCAAGTTGCTCAATTAACTAAAGCAATAACGTATGTCTACCTACAGCAACACAGACTTGCAAATGCTAGTGGTCATGAGTAAAAATGTAACTCCTTTTTTTTTAATTTATCCTAATTAAATAATAACGATAATGATCTAGGGTAAATACAATGCCTTTATTTTGTCATATATACTGTACATAAACACATATAGAGTAAAATTGAATTATTTGTTTGAAAGCTGGGGTTAGAGCACAGGCTCAGCCATAGTACTCAAGAATCCAACAGTGGCTTTATGGGAGCCAGGATTCAAACCCAGGCCCTTAACCTTTACTTGCTTAGACAGTATATGGTCACAGTATTGTCGCTTTGGATAAAAAGCATCTGCTAAATGCTGAAAATATAAATATAAATGTAAACCTTGAGAATGAATATTGCAGTGCCTGCAGGGAGGAACCCCACTCGAACCTCCCTACCTCAGGCACAGCCAAAAAGGTCGGTAGCACTGCTGTGATTTAAACTCGGGAGCTTGAACGCTCCACAGTGGTGAGCCAGCATATTAGACCACTGTGTCATTAAATCATTATAAACACTTGTGATGATTTTTGCTGGTCATTCACAGGGGTTGGTTGTATTTTGAACACACAGCAAGCACTGACCAGCTTAATTGGCAAAAATAAAACACAGTTATCAGCACTGGTTTGTGCTTTTTTCTTCACCATGAGTGTTCCCATACCCAAATATCCACTAAGATGTTTTTTGTGTTTGTACTGCAAGTACAATGAGCTGTGATGTCTGGTCTGGGCTAAACATCAAAACAAATTCATTTTTAATAATATAGTGAATGCATTTAGGGTCGGTGCTTTTAGTTTCTTCATTTTTGTTTAATGCCTTTCTGTCCACAACATGCTGTTGCACAGCAGTAACGTCTGCTCACTGTATTGCTTGCAGAATGCAGGGTGAGCCGGGCTGTACATATTACCATTTAACCTGCAGTTGAACTCGGGGGATTTAAATTTTTTTTTTCATTTAATTTTTCAGGACCACTATATCCTGGTCAGGGTCATGGTGGAGGGTCTAGTTTCCCCGGAATAACTGGGCTCAGTGCATTAACACACCCTGGACAGGATGTCAATTAATAAGGGGGTGGAGGTACACATTGTTGTACCATACAGTATTAACTATATTAAGTTTTATATCTTTTACAGAAATCCTTTATTTACAGAGCGCAGGGTCAGCCATCGTACGGCGCCCCTGGAGCTGACAGGGTTAAGGGCCTTGCTCAAGGACCCAACAGTGTCTGCATCAGGACCCAACAGTGGCTACATAAATGTAAGCAATGCATTTCAAATAGAGTTGGGACAGAGACCGTAAAAACAGCACAGACTTGCAGATGATAGTGGTGATAAGTAAGGATGCAATGGTAATTATATAATAATGATAATAATAATCTAGATCTAGGTAAGAGCACAGGGTCAACCATATTACTCAAGAATCATGGAAGCTGGAATTCAAACCCACTACTCTCCGATTAAAGGCACAAAGCTCTACCCACTAGACTACCACTGTCACCAACCAAATTTGTGATATAACTGTATAAGGTCAATAGCTTATAATAGACCAGAAAGTTATGACCACCTTCCTAATATTGTGTTGGTCCCCCTTTTGCTGCCAAAACAGCCATGACCTGTCAAGGCATGGACTCCACTAGACCCCTGAAGGTGTGCTGTGGTATCTGGCACCAAGACGTTAGCAGCAGATCCTTAAGTAAGTTGTGAGGTGTGGCCTCCATGGATCGGTCTGGTTAGTCCAGCAAATCCCACAGATGCTTGATTGGATTGAGATCTGGGGAATGAGCCTTGACCGCGCCCATGATCCTGTCGCCGGTTTATCACTCTTCCTTCCTTGGACCACTTTTGATAGATGCTGACCGCTGCAGACCGGGAACACCCCACAAGAGCTGCAGTTTCGGAGATGCTCTGACCCAGTCGTCTAGCCATCACAATTTGGCCCTCGTCAAACTCGCTCAGATCCTCACGCTTGCCCATTTTTTCTGCTTCTAACATCAAATTTGAGGATAAAATGTTTACTTGCTGCCTAATATATGTTCACTGTTCACTTGCTGCCCCCCCACCCCCAACAGGTGCCGTGATGAAGAAATAATTAGTGTTAATCACTTCACCTGTCAGGGGTCATAATGTAATGCCTAGTCTGTGTATGTACAGCCATGTAAATGTTTTCTTTATATGTTTAATACTTTTTAGCTTTTTTTTATTATTGCTGCTGGTCTCACTGTGAGCTACCAAACAAAACTTCGTTGTATAACTATAATGACAAAGTTTTATATTTATCTTTAAAAGATTTAGAGAGTCCTGAAGAGAGAGAAAAAAAAAAACTCTGGACATGAAGTGTAAGAAAAAAGGGGAAAAAAAACAGTTCTAAATGGCATCAACTTTTAATTCTTTATAGAGCACTGCATTAAAATGAGAGGCTTCTGCAATAAATATAAGCACATGGGTTCAGAAAACTTAAGAAAGCTTTGGCCAGTCACCAGAGTTCATTGCTGCATTCACAAATACAAAAGTAAACTCCAATATTCAACAACATTCATAAGTCAATTTAAATGTATTTGTATAGTGCTTTACATATGTATAGGGCATTTAGCAGACGCTCTTATCCAGTAAATGTTACCTTACTCTAGTTTAGGTAGACAACTGTCCAAGAACACATATCTGCTGAAACTCTGTTAGAACCAAAGTAAGTATGGGAGGCTATGACCTTACCCAGAGAGCGGGTGTAGAGAGAGAATAGAAGTGGGCCAAGTACAGAGCCCTGAGGAACACCTGTGGAGAAAGTGCATGTAGGGGATATAGATCCCCTTCATGACACCTGGTAGGAGCGCCCTTCCAGGTAGGAGGCCATCCATTCCCATGCCGAACCAGTTACTCCAAGGTTGGAGAGAATAGACAAGAGAACGCTGTGATTTACCGTGTTAAAGGCTGCAGAGAGGTCAAGAAGAATGAGGACCGATGACAGTTTGGTTGCTTTGGCTGCATAAAGTGTGCTGCCTTGAATCCAGACTGATACGGATCGTGGAGGTCATTCTGAGTGAGAATGGACAATGGACATTGTCTCAAAGCAACTTTACAGAATCCAGGACCAACAGACCAAGAAAAACGAAGAAACCTTGAGAGGAACCAGACTCAGCTGGGACCTATGTCCTCCTTGGGTGGCCTGGAGAGTAATCTCAATTAATAGAATTTACACAAATCATACATACACAAAACTAATTGAAAATAAAAAGTTATACATCGTATCAAATGTCAGTTCAGCCAGCCGATTGGCTGTTGTTCATAGGTTAGCACAGGGACTCCTCATAACTGAGCGAATTACGACCTCTGCTGGCTGGTTGATGGCGTCTGCACAGAGAGGAGGAATAATGCTGATCAGGGTGTGGCTCTTCATGCAAAAAAAGCTGATCGGCATATGAACTCGCCTTGTGCAGGTGAAAAGATGCAGTCGGCTACTGTGCACGTGTCGGAGGGGGGCGAGTGTCTCCAGTGGAGAGGAAGCATAATGCAATTGGGTAAAAATTAGATACGCTAAAAATCGGGAGAAAAGGGAACAAAATGCACTAAAAAAAAATAATCAAATCAAATCTCTCAGGCCCTGTGAGGGAACTTGGAACCATTCTGGTTCAGTATGATGAGTGAAACATTTATAGGTTAGTCCTTTAAGTTTATTTATTTCTGAGAATAATAATCATCTGAATCTATCTAAATAGATCTAACAGATCACTAATGAAATCACACGGCTTTATGAGCAATGCCAGAAGAGCTTAACACAGCTGGTGAGATCTGCACAGTCAGGAAAACCTGTTCAAGCGTTTAAGCGTTTCATTTTTATAAAGCTGATAAAGCTGACACAACCGTGTGTCCCAATCTGAAGTGTTTTACCACTTATTATTAAATTACATGCACAAATGAGCTTATAAAGGTCCTGCTCTAAACTCGTCTTCATATTTACAGCGTTCAGTATTTTAATTACCGGCCATTTTAGTACAAAGGTTCATGAGGGAACATTTTATTATTAATGTATTCAAACATTTCAATTTGGTGACAGCTTTATTCTGAGCTTTGCCACGTTGACCCTAGGTGGACTGTGTGGGGTAACTTTCTGTCTTTCCAGATCTGCAATTATTATTATTAATTATTATTATTATTATTATTATTATTATTATTATTATTATTATTATTATTATTATTATTATTTTTACTATCCTTGTTATTTCTTTTATTGTTATATTACTGTAATTATTATTATTATTATTACTATGATTATTATTATTATTATTATTGCTATTATTATTGTTATTATTATTATTATTACATCGTTGTTTTTATTATTGTTATATTACTGTAATTATTATTATTATTATTATTGCTATTATTATTGTTATTATTATTATTACTATCATTGTTATTTTTATTATTGTTATATTACTGTAATTATTATTATTATTATTATTATTATTATTATTATTACTACTACTACTGAGATTGTTCATTCTATATGATTCAGCAGTAAACCAAGCATTCATGATGTGAACCTTATGCTTGAATTCACACCAGGCATGAAATAAATAACAAAACTATTACTACTTTTAAACCATTTAAACCATTCACCAACAAAAAAGGGACAGGCTTTGGTCGCTCTCATTCTCCAGTGTGCTATTAGTGTTGTGTTGGTTCTTTGGATCAGTCATGTCTAGACTGACATTTATACTTCGTTTCAAGGCTAAAAGTTTTCACTTTATTTTCCAGTAAGTTCCTAAAAAAGATTTTTTTTTGCATTCACTTGTTACTAAAAGCAAAACCTGACAGGCAGATAGGAGGTCAGGCTTTTTATATAGGTATAATGTCAGGGTCAGCCATTTTAACAGGCTATTGATCTAAACACTCTGTGCTATTGATTAAATGTTAACAGCTCATACACAGAAAAAGCTAAACCTGGATTTCTGAACTTACACCCACAATCAGTACTGATTTTAAAACACATTTATCTGCTTTTAACGTTCTTAATGGCTTTTATACCTGCGTTTATCCCTCAGTGTCTGACAGGCTGGGTTTTAAAATATCAAGAGGCTCCTTATTGAATTGACAAAAAGGAAAGCAGAAGCAGACAGTTGCATTTTAACCCTTAAAATCACGCAGCATCCTCTGAATTTTATCATAGGTGGGGTGCTTGCATGGTGCTGGGGATCCAGGGATCCGGGGTTTGAGTTTCAGCGGTGCTATCAGTTAGGCCGTTCGGGTGTCTGCTGATAGAAATAGGAGGGTTACATCAGAATCAGAAAGGACATTTAGTGTACAAACTGTGCCAAGTCTGGGATGTGGAACAGATCCACTGTGGCGACCCATGTTTACACAGATGCAGCCGAAAAAGACAAAAAGATGTGTGTAATTTTTCCTAAATGTGTTATTTGAACCTTAAATACACGTTCAATGTACTTGCAGTGCAGTAATGTCAGTTATCTGTGTCTTTCAAACAAAGTGTCTTTCAATTGTGGCAACTTGGTAGTTGTGGGGCATGACCCAGAAACCTTATAATTACAAATCCACTTCAGTACCTTAACCACTGCTTAGAAAAATAATAAGTTCCTTCACTGCAGTGCATTTTCCTGTTATACAGATAATCATGCCTTGAACAGCAAACAAATTCCCTCTTTGTAGGGGTAAACCGTTCATATATGAACTGTCCTCTTGGTGAACACAACCTGTTCAAACAGACGCCAGTAAAGCATCCAAGCAATTGTAGAATTATTTATCTAATGTTGAACGTTTCTTTAAAGTCATCCAGATTTTTACTTCTTGGCGTTATGTTAAGAGTGTTTGTGTAAATAGTGGTGTTACAAAAGATGTAGCACTGAGCGCATTTTTGAGCTTGTGGTGTGTTGAAATTGTGTGGTTACCATTTTGCGTTGTGTTTAGTGACCATCCTGTTGTGTTTACTTGGTTAAGCATTAGTGGGAGGGATCTGCTGGGTCTGGTTTCCCTGAAAACATTCATCACATGCACTAATCCATTGCAGGGCATCAGACACCTCCCAGACTTGTCTGTGTAGGCACCTGTCCAGTCGATAGCTTCTGCTGAGATTTGAACCGTGTAATAAACCTCTACACCATTCCAGAGTACAGTGTGTAACTGCTGCGGCTGTAATTATGCTGTAAATACACTGCACAACTGTACATGTATAAATGACAAATAAAGACATTCTATTCTAATCTATTCTAATCTATTCTAGGGCTTTATCATTGTGGAAGCAACCACACTCAAGGACAAAAATGCTCCATCATAGTAAATACGTTCACATTATAAGATGCTTTTTGAAGTGCCTTTCAATCGTGACAACTTGACAGTTGTGGGGCTTGACCCAGAGAGCTTATGATTACAAACCCGCTTCAGTACCTTAACCACTTTTCTACACTAACACTACTTAGAAAAATAATAAGTGCCCTTGCTGCAGTGTTTTTTTTTACATTTACATTTACATTTTCGGCATTTAGCAGATGCTCTTATCCAGAGCGACGTGCAGAAGTGTTTCCATAGTGAACATTACCTTACTCTAGTTTAAGTAGACAACAGTCCAAGAACACAAATCTGCTAAAAACCTGTTAGAATCTTTTTTTTTTTTTTTGCAAGAAATGAATTAGTATTAGTGAGTGTTAGTAAGTAAGTGCTTAGTAAAGAGGTGATGAAGGTTTTTAATCATTTTTTAAAGACAGCAAGAGACTCAGATGTTCGGACAGACAGAGGAAGTTCGTTCCACCACTTGGGTGCCAGTACAGAGAAGAGCCTTGATGCTGGTCTTCCTCGAGTCCTGAGTGGAGGATCAAGTCGAGCGAGACTGGTGGCTCGGAGGTTGCGTGGTACAGAGCAGGGTTTTATTAGACCACGAAGGTAGCTTGGGGCTTTGTAGGCGAGCATCAGTGTTTTAAACTGAATGCGTGCAGCTACAGGAAGCCAGTGAAGAGAACGCAGCAGTGGGGTGATGTGGCAGAAGTGGGGTGATGTGGCAGCAGTGGGGTGATGTGGCAGCAGTGGGGTGACGTGGCAGTGTTTGGGTTGGTTAAAAACCAGACAGGCAGCTGCATTTTGAATGCGCTGTAAGGGTTTAATAGTGGACATGGGAGCACCTGCCAGCAGGGAGTTGCAGTAGTCCAACCGTGAGATTACAAGTGACCAAGAATCTGAGTGGCTTCCATGAAGAGAAATGACCGAATCTTTCTGATGTTTTAGAGGAGGAACCAGCACGATCTCGTCATGTTGGCTACATGAGGAGAGAAGGTCAGCTGGTTATCCAGGACGACACCAAGGCTTCTTGCATTATCAGATGGTCTGATCTGGGCGTCATCAAGAGTGATGACTTGATCCTGGGTTGGAGATTGATCTCCAGGAATAAGTAACAGCTCTGTCTTGCTGGGATTGAGTTTTAGATGATGAGCTGACATCCATTGTGAGATATCTCGCAGACATGCTGAGATGCGAGCTGAGACTTTATTATACAGATAATCAAGCCTTGCACAGCAAACAAATCCCCTCTTTGTTGGGGTAAATAGTTCAGATATGAACCTTTTTCTTGGTGAACACAATGCCAGTAAAGCATGAATTGTAAAATTATTCATCCAAAGTCCTCCAGATTTTTACCTCTTGGCATCATGATGAAAAATCAAACCTGCAGAATGTTTGTATAATTTGTCACCTAATTAACAAAAGCTAAGAAATGTGAAATTAAAAAGAAGAAAAGTGAATTACAGTATGCTGTCTGTACAATGGCTGAGGATTTTGGCAGGTTTGAATCAGTACTTCAGAGTTCAGTCTCTTCAGAGTTTTGTGCAGCACAGATTAAAGCGGTAACGTAGGTGGGCACTGGGACGAATCCTCTTCCCTCTGGACAAGGACAAACTCAACGTTCATGAATAAAACGTGTAGAAAAAGCAGACAGCATATTAATACACCTCTCCTCTGTATGCCGCTGTATGGATCTTCTGATGACACCAGCCAAGCAACACTGAAGGGTTCGAGGCCGAAAGCTCCTTGTGTCTCTGCATAATGAAAGAATGATGGGGGCCGCGATCCGGCGCCGAGCGCCTGTCAGATTCTCGGCTTAGCTATGCATGAGGTACCACGTGTTTCCTTCCCAAGTTTAGAAAGTGAAGTAAGTGCTTCTTAGCTTTAAACATCTGAGTGACTTTTGTGGAGGTGTGGAAGGCCAGGATGAAAGTATTTTACTGTATCGACAAGCTCCTTTAGATCCTTTCTGAGCCAAATCAGTCGTCTGCATTCCAATTATCACACCATCTTTTATCAAACTACTTTTTGAGGGTATATGAGTAAACACCGCAGTCACCCGGGGCTGGATATTAAACGTCTGTGCCCACACAACATTCAAGGCCCAATTTATGCAGAAACAGCAGGAAAAGACCTAAATTATCCCTCTTCCTCAGGCAAATGCAAAAAATGCAAGATTGCACAAAACAGGGCAGAAATTATTACATATAATAAGCAGCTTCCTAATATTGTGTTTGTCCCCCTTTTGCTGCCCCTTATGCAACAATCTGTGATGCTCTGTGTATTCTGACACCTTTCTATCAGAACCAGCATTAACTTCTTCAGCAGTTTGAGCTACAGTAGCTCGTCTGTTGGATCGGACCACACGGGCCAGCCTTCGCTCCCCACGTGCATCAATGAGCCTTGGCCGCCCATGACCCTGTCGCCGGTTTACCACTCTTCCTTCCTTGGACCACTGCAGACCGGGAACACCCCACAAGAGCTGCAGTTTGGAGATGCTCTGACCCAGTCGTCTAGCCATCACAATTTGGCCCTTGTGAAACTCGCTCAAATCCTCACGCTCGTCCATTTATCCTGCTTCTAACATTAACTTTAAGGATAAAATGTTCATTTGCTGCCTAATATACTGTATCTCCCCCACTAACAGGTGCCGTGATGCAGTGTTATTCACTTCATCTGTCAGTGGTTGTAATGTTATGTCTGGTCGGTGTATATTGCAATTTCTACATAATATTCCGTAATAAAGGGTAAATGTATGAAGGTCCTGGGTTCCGAGGTGGAGCGGTCTGGGTTTGTGTGTTCTCCCTGTGTCTGTGTAGGTTTCCTCCCACAGTCCAAAGACATGCAGTCAGGTGAATTTAAAATAATAAATTGCCCATAGGTGAAAGTGTGTGTGTGTGTTTGCCTTGTGATGGACTGGTGACCTGTCCAGTGTGTTTCCTACCTTTTGCCCAGTGAATTGCACCCACCACAACCCTGAATCTGATAAAGCGCTGGTAAAAACAAACCTGAATGAATGAATACATTAAAAAAAGAAGACGATCATCACCTATAATTAGCGATCACCTAGACCACAGATGCCTGGGTGCATGTGACGTTTGATCTGTAGTAGAAACATTAGCACAGCCTGCCAATTGTGTGATGGTGACAGATTGGCTTGTTAGGCCCAGGAAGAGCAGCATTAACCTAAATATCCATCCATCTCATACTGGACCTCATCCAGCTTGACCATCATCTAAATGCTGCTCCATTTACTGATGGGCTCTAAGTCAAATTAACAGCAGAGGTTATTCAGGAGATCCATCGCTCATGATTATCTTCATTTACTCTATAAATATGCGGTCAGAATAATCAGCACATCACAAAGCTCAGGCTTAAGAAGAAACAATGCTTTATTTAATGTACGTCACATTTACTGAGGATTAAATCCCGACTCTGTTCAGTCCTGAAATAAAAATCAAACTCTGCAAACTCTACTCGGGTAACATTGTCATACCTGCCAATTACACAACCTTTATTTAAAGTGAGAATATGAATTATTTATTATTTGGTTTAGAAGAAGAACACATTTATTTATCAGATGTACATGAACATGTGTCCATCTATCTATCTGTCTGTCTATCCATCCATCCATCCATCAGTCTTGTTTCTTCCCTTCCTTCCATCCTTCCTTTAATCTGTCCTCCATCCTTCCTTCCTTCCTTCCTTTAATCTGTCCTCCTTCCTTTCTTCCTTCCTTCCTTTAATCTGTCCTCCTTCCTTTCTTCCTTTAATCTGCCCCCCTTCCTTCCTTTAATCTGTCCTCCTTCCTTCCTTCCTTTAATCTGTCCTCCTTCCTTCCTTTAATCTTTCCTCCTTCCTTCCTTTAATCTGTCCTTCCTTCCTTCCTTTAATATGTCCTCCTTCCTTTAATCTGTCCTCCTTCCTTCCTTTCTTCCTTTAATCTGTCCTCCTTCCTTCCTTCCTTTAATCTGTCCTTCCTTCCTTCCTTTAATCTGTCCTCCTTCCTTTAATCTGTCTTCCTTCCATCCTTCCTTTAATCTGTCCTCCTTCCTTCCTTTAATCTGTCCTTCCTTCCTTTAATCTGTCCTCCTTCCTTCCTTTAATCTGTCCTCCTTCCTTCCTTCCTTCCTTTAATCTGTCCTTCCTTCTTTTAATCTGTTCTCCATCCTTCCTTCCTTTAATCTGTCCCCCTTCCATCCTTCCTTTAATCTGTCCTCCTTCCTTCCTTTCTTTTAATCTGTCCTTCCTTCCTTCCATCTGTCCTCCTTCCTTACTTCCTTTAATCTGTCCTCCTTCCTTCCTTCCTTCCTTTAATCTGTCCTCCTTCCTTCCTTCCTTCCTTTAATCTGTCCTCCTTCCTTCCTTCCTTCCTTTAATCTGTCCTCCTTCCTTCCTTTAATCTGTCCTCCTTCCTTCCTTCCTTCCTTTAATCTGTCCTTCCTTCTTTTAATCTGTTCTCCATCCTTCCTTCCTTTAATCTGTCCCCCTTCCATCCTTCCTTTAATCTGTCCTCCTTCCTTCCTTTCTTTTAATCTGTCCTTCCTTCCTTCCATCTGTCCTCCTTCCTTACTTCCTTTAATCTGTCCTCCTTCCTTCCTTACTTCCTTTAATCTGTCCTCCTTCCTTCCTTCCTTCCTTTAATCTGTCCTCCTTCCTTCCCTCCTTCCTTCAATCTGTCCTTCCTTCCTTCCTTCTATCCTTTAATCTGTCCCTCCTTCTTCCCTTTAATCTGTCTTCCTTCCTTTCTTCCTTCCTTTATTCTGTCCTTCCTTACTTCCTTTAATCTGGCCTTCCCTCCCTCCTTCCTTTAATCTGTCCTTCCTTCCTTCCTTTCTTTAATCTGTCCTTCCTTTCTTCCTTTAATCTGTCCTTCCTTCCTTCCTTTAATCTGTCCTCCTTCCTTCTTTCCTTTCTTCCTTTAATCTGTCCTTCCTTCCTTCCTTCCTTCCTTCCTTCCTTTAATCTGTCCTCCTTCCTTCTTTCCTTCCTTCCTTTAATCTGTCCTTCCTTCCTTCCTTCCTTTAATCTGTCCTTCCTTCCTTCCTTCCTTCCTTCCTTCCTTCCTTCCTTCCTTCCTTCCTTCCTTTAATCTGTCCTTCCTTCCTTCCTTCCTTCCTTCCTTCCTTTAATCTGTCCTCCTTCCTTCTTTCCTTCCTTCCTTTAATCTGTCCTTCCTTCCTTCCTTCCTTTAATCTGTCCTTCCTTCCTTCCTTCCTTCCTTCCTTCCTTCCTTCCTTTAATCTGTCCTTCCTTCCTTCCTTCCTTCCTTCCTTTAATCTGTCCTTCCTTCCTTCCTTCCTTTAATCTGTCCTTCCTTCCTTCCTTCCTTCCTTTAATCTGTCCTTCCTTCCTTTCTTTCATTAATCTGTCCTTCCTTCCTTTCTTCCTCTCTTTCTTCCTTCCTTCCTTCCTTCCTTCCCTCCTCCCTTCCTTCACTTCTTTAATCTGTCCTCCTTCCTTCCTTCCTTCCTTCCTTCGACTATACGACATATGGTCGTGTTTACGTTGTGTTATACCACTTGTGATTCTGGCTGATTTTGCAGAGTTTCTAGACGTTTACGGGTTAATTTTATATAATTGTTAGATTTCAGCAAGGATTAATGAAACGTTCGTTTAATAGCACTCACAGACAGAATTGAACTCCGACATGCTCTCGCTCGTACCATCCGCTGCTCTCAGATAACGCGCCAGCTGTCTTAACCCGCGAGAAACGCGATGACTGATGGGTAAACTTCACTGTCAACTTCCTGCGTAGTGATGAAGCGTTACTCACAACACCCTACACAGTTTAAAGTTCCTCTAAAACTGAATGTTTCACTCCCTAATTAAAAATGTCTGAATTCCCTGTGGGCGGCACGGTGGCTCGGTGGGTAGCACTTTCACCTCACAGCAAGAAGGTCCTGGGTTCGATTCCCAGGGGGGTGGTCTGGGTCCTTTCTCTGTGGAGTTTGCATGTTCCCCCCGTGTCTGTGTGGGTTTCTTCCGGAAGCTCCGGTTTCCTCCCACAGTCCAAAAACATGCAGTCAGGTTAATTGGAGACACTGAGTTGCCCTATAGGTGAATGGGTGTGTGTATATGTGTGTTTGCGTGTGTGTGTATGTGTGTCTGCCCTGCGATGGACTGGTGACCTGTCCAGGGTGTTTCTGTGTGCCTTGCGCCCATTGAAAAGCTGGGAATGTGAGTGAATGCATTGCAAGTCTCTGTGAGACTCCATCTCTAGCAAGTAAAGAATCCTACATCCTACACTATGACCTGTGCCCTACAACTAATTCATTCATTCGTCCTAATTGACCACCTTATTCTGAATCCCAAACCTGTCTGCCTAAATTCATAGCAGGGCGTTATTTAGTCATTCACACTTCAGACCAGAATACAATCCACCTACTGGAAGGTTTTTGGGGAGTAGGGTAAAACTGGATTTTCCAGGGGAAACCAAGATAGACATGTGGAGGAAGCATGGTCCCTAATGAAAGTGCAGGGACCAACACACACACACATCAAAATATGACAGCTTGAAGGATAAATGCACAAAGAAACCTATCAGTGCCAGCCTGACACAGTATCATAGTGAACAGACCAGACTGAGACACACACACACACCACCTATGCATTACTTCTCAGCAACCACAAGCACATCTCCAAAATTCTCAGAAACGCCATCAAATAGTGCCCAAAGACATTGGTTCGGACTTGTAAGAGAAATGAGATGAGAGAGAAATAGATGCCGAGGGGCTTGGTCTTCATGTACTGTACTAGACATTTATTGATTAATCTTATTTTACTCATCACACCAGGCTGGTCAGGTTCGTAGTAGGTCTGGCACCATGTGGAAACACCGGGTTGATCGCTTATTCAAATCCAAGGGCGAGTGCGAGTCTACCTGTTCCTGTGAGCTGATAAAAAACTGGGTGTCCAAAAATGCCTCACAAATGTACACAAAAGTACCGCTCAGTGTACACGTTACCATGACAATGGGCATCATTTGAGTAGAGACAGAGTAAGAGAAGCAGCAGGACGTTACCTGAGAAATGTACTTCACGTTCAGTTATTAAAGAAGGGACGAGAGGAGGACGACGTGTCCTGCAACATTTAGAACTAATTTTAAGTCTTCATGTCATGGCTATTATTGTTCTACTTTACATTATTATGAGCACCAGCTAATTAATATCCAGAGTAACCGCTGGACAGCACGGACAGCAGCTAGATGGGCTAGGAGAGACTCAATAAGGTCCTGGTAGGTTGTCACAGGTATCCAGAGCCATGTTGACTGCAGTGCATCCCACAGCTGCTGGAGGGGTCATGGGGGAGGATCCACAGAGTGAACACAACCATCAAAAAGGTCCCACAGATGCTCAACTGGGTTTAAGTCTGGGGAATTAGGGGGTCAGGGTAGTAATTGGAAGTCTTGGTCATGCTCTTCCAGCCAGTGTGGGATATTTCTCTCCGTGTGACATGTCTCATTGTCTTGCTGGAAGATCCCATCCGTCCCAGGGAAGTTACGCACTGTCGACATCAAAGGTAGGAAGTGGTCATAATAATGTGACTTGACTGTGTATTTAACTCAGTATTTTAAATATTATGCACCTGGTCAGTCAGATAGAAATTCTGATTAGGATATTAGTCAGATTATTAACGTATTACCAGGCTGGATAAAAATTTGGCTATTGCTTGCTTGCTTGGGCTATTTATTTTACTCCCATTATATAAGTGTGTGTGTGTGTGTGTGTGTGTGTGTGTGTGTGATTGGCTGGACAGATTCTTTTGGCTCCAAAGCATGATGCTTTGTCAGACTGGCGCTGATGTTTGTCTGCGGACTTCTACTTTGAGCTGCCACATTTCTGCCATAGGATTGTGTGTGTGTGTGTGTGTGTGTGTGTGTGTAGGATCACCCACTCCACTAGCAGCATTACAATGTGGTCTAATGCCATTGAAGTCCACGTTTATGATTTTTTACTTGTCTTACAGTATATCCTTCACAAAAAGGAATAGACATGATGATGAACCACACACACACACACACACACACACACACACACACACGCACACAATGGTTCACATACAGACTAGGCAACATGCACACAGATTCAGTATTTAATATTTATTTATTTATTTATTTATTATTATTTCTATGTGTATATATATATATATCAGTGGCGGCTGCTGGTCTTTCAAAGAGGGGAAGCTCATTGTCGGCTTACATCATAAAATATGTCAATTTATTTATACATAAATTCTGCCCTCCGTTCCTTTTCAAGAAAATGACCTGTGATCCTATCGTACAAAGTAGGCGTCTTTTCCAGGGTCTTGACCAGTGTCCTGAAACAAATACTATAAGTGTGTTTTATTTACACAATGAACAATGGAAATGGTCAAGTAATTTCACCAAGCAAATACCAAGAAATGGGTTGCAGTTTGTCTTTCGACTTCACTCACAAAATCCGCGATGGGACTGAAGCTCCCAGTGATTAAGTGACTCAAAATAGCTGTCAATCAAAACGGGATTCAGCCTTTCGACTGATCCTCCAATCATCTTGCAGAAGCTCCGCGTCCAGACCCGCCCACAGCTCCATTCACCCCCAGAGATGCTCAGCGTCCGGGGGTGGGACAAAATCGTGGCATTTATCCAATGACCGGTGAGTTTCGAAGCAATGAAAAAAACCGTTCCATGCAGTTCCATTGAAGTGAATAGACGCTCAGATTCTACGGGCAAATGCATTGACGCTGTTACAGCATTGGTTATTACTATTGTTAGAAATAATTTTATTTTATATTAATGCTTCGATCCTCAGGTGGGGTTTTCTCCAGGAGCTCCAGTTTTCTTCACACAGTCCAAAAACATGCAGTCAGGTTAATTGGAGACACTGAATTGCCCTATAGGTAAATGGGTGTGTGTATGTGTGTGTGTGTGTCTGCTCTGCGATGGACTAGCGCCCTCTCCAGGGTGTTACTGTGTGCCTTGTTTCGTCTAATTCTACTTCTAAGCCACCCACGGAGGATGGGGGTCCCTGTGGAGTCTGATTCCTCTTAAGGTTTCCTCCTTGTAATTTTAATTTTAGATTTTTCCACTGCCGCTGTTACCCTCAGCTGCTCAACAGGGACGCTGTAAAGCTGTTTTGAGACAATGTTAGATGTAAGCAACACTATACAAATACATTTGACTTCACACACACACAATTCCATGGCAGAAATGTGGCAGCTTAAACTAGAAGTCCGCAGAGAAACTCTTCAGTGCCAATCTGATAAAGCATCATGTTTTGTAGCTAAAAGAATCTGTCCAGCCAATCACACACACACACACAGGCTGCACCCGCCACCCACCACCGCATCATACACATCCTTCCTTCACAATCACCAGCATTTATAAGAGTCAAAAAATGCCCAAAAAGTGCCCAGAGGAATTGGTTCTGGCTGATAAGAGAGAGAAATAGAACTTGAAGGATTAAAGTAACTTCATCCCTCCGTCACCCAGCACAACAACAACAGACAACTCGGACATTAAGTGCTTGGAAGGAGCAGATAGAGTCTTTTTTTTCTGCACAATAGACCTGATTAGCTCAGCTTTAACTTGAGCACTTTCCATCATAAACTCTTAACGGCGATTGAAAAAGAGCACGGATGTACTCCATCTCCATTTTTCATTAGTGAAGTGCTCTTCTTCTCACCCCATTCGTTTAGTACCAGACAGGGATTGCATTTCTATTCATAGCGACGCCATGACAAATTTGCACCTCCCACCATTAGAGCCCGACATGTCAAATCCAGGAAAAGAGCTTAATAAGAATGGAACGGAGACAGGTATGGGAGGGGATTTCTGGATAAACGGTACAGACGAGGAGGTTATTGGTCGCAGCTTGATTTCAAAAGTGCAGACAATAGCTGCGATGATTAATGCGCTGATGCGTTTAGATGGGTGCCGTTCATTAGGAGCTATTATTTGTCTTGTGAACACTTACACGGCTTCATCTTTAGACTGCTCCTGTTGGGGGTCGCGAGAGCAGATCATTCGTGTCCGTCTTGCCCTGTTCTGAACATGCTTTTCTATCACAACAACCACCTGCTGTCTTGTCAAGAGGCTGAAACTGCATTAAGGTTGGATCCCCCAGCAGGACAATAATCCAAAACATATACACTGATCAGCCATAACATTAAAACCACCTTCTTGTTTCTACACTCACTGTCCATTTTATCAGCTCTACTTACCATATAGAAGCACTTTGTAGTTCTACAATTACTGACTGTAGTCCATCTGTTTCTCTGCATGATTTGTTAGCCTCCTTTCATGCTGTTCTTTAATGGTCAGGACCCCCACAGGACCACCACAGAGTAGGTATTATTTAGATCATTCCTAGCATTGCAGTGACACTGACATGGTGGTGGTGTGTTAGTGTGTGTTGTGTTGGTATGAGTGGATCACTGTCCACTCTTTTAGACACTTCTACCTAATTGGTCCACCTTGTAGATGTAAAGTCAGAGACGATCGCTCATCTATTGCTGCTGTTTGAGTCGGTCATCTTCTAGACCTTCATCAGTGGTCACAGGACGCTGCCCACGGGGCACTGTTGGCTGGATATTTTTGGTTGGTGGACTATTCTCAGTCTAGCAGTGAGGTGTTTAAAAACTACATCAGCATTTCTGTGTATTATCTACTCATACCAGCACAACACACACTAACACACCACCACCATGTCAGTGTCACTACAGTGCTGAGAATGATCCACCACCTAAATAATACCTGCTCTGTAGTGGTCCTGACAATTGAAGAAAAGGGTGAAAGAGGGCTAAAAAAGCATGTAGAGAAACAGATGGACTACAGTCAGTAATTGTAGAACTACAAAGTGCTTCTATATGGTAAGTGGAGCTGATGAAAAATAAACTACTTTATTAATGTAATACTAATACGTGAGCTTAAAATGTGGCGTCTGTGTAAAATAAATATAGCAGCGATTTCTCTGCCACCGCGGCCGCTCCATCCATTATACCCCGCTGATTTGTAGCCAGAGTAGAAACAATGTGTTAGACGTAATTATTTTGCTTATTGAATAGTCTTCATTCTCACCCTCACACAAAAGGATGGCACCTATTAGCAGCTTTGAACCATGGGATGTGAATTCATTAATGCCCAGGCTGCAAACATTTAACATTGCTGGTGCACAGAACATGACTTGGCGAACGCTTCACGTTCAATGAAGCTAATTAATAGCAGACATGTAAATACTACACGACCGTTTTACGTTATTTCCACCTCGATCGCACGCCTGGGTGTTAGACTGAATTCAGTTCTGTGCTAATTGAACATCTGGGCACTTTAAATGCCAGCGTGCAGATGTTCCAGCATATTGGCTAAAATTGCACATCATGATAATTATCAACAAACAATAAACAGCAGCTGCAAATCCAGTATGAGGTTCACTGTCTTCACTACATGGACAAAAGTATTCGGACCTCCTTTCTAATTACTGAATTCATGTGTTTCAGCCTCAACAGTTGCTAACAGGTGTAATAAAACAATTATATAAAGACAAAGATATGCTTCCGACTTTGCAGCAACAGTTAAGGGAAGGGCCTTTCCTCTTCCAGCATGACTGTGCTCTATAAAGACATAAGGAAAATCTCGATTTAAAGAAACTCCAGTGACCTGGTCCTCAGCCCCACTGAATAGCGCTGAAATGAACCGAAGCTTCAATTCAGGCTTTCTTGATCAACATCAGTACCCAGCCATACAAAGCCTTTTTTGACTGATTGGGCACAGATTCTCACAGACATAGTTCAAAGCCTTCTCAAAAAGCTAGTACACACCTCCTTTACCATACCTTCAACTACAAACCAGGTTTTTTCTGACCAGTAAAGATGGTGGATTGCTACAGAAATCCCTGACACATGTGGAGGATCATATGGAGGATAATCATACAATGCACCTGTATGTTTCCATTTCCAAAGGCTAGTACACACCTCCTTTCACACTTATTCAACTGCAAACCAGGTCTTTTCTGACCAGTAAAGATGGTGGATTCTTACAGAAAGCCCTGACACATGTGGAGGGTCATATGGAGGATAACCCTACACTCTGTGTATTCCTCCACCGCTGCTGCCACTTCATCACCACACTGCTGTGTTCAACTCATGGCATTCAGTTATAAACAATGATGCTCGACTACAAAGCCAAAAATGGACCAGCCCCACCTTATCTACCTTAGAGAACTCATCACACCCTGTTCTGTACCGCATAACCTCAGAGCCACTAGTCTTGCTCGTCTTGATCGTGGGCAGCGTCCTGTGTCCTGCGTCCTGTGACCACTGATGAAGGTCTAGAAGACCAACTCAAACAGCAGCAATAGATGAGCGATCGTCTCTGACTTTACATCTACAAGGTGAACCAACTAGGTAGGAGTGTCAAATAGAGTGGACAGTAAGTGGACACAGTATTTAAAAACTCCAGTCACAAAGTCACTGCAGTGCTGAGAATGATCCACCACCTAAATAATACCTGCTCTGTGGTGGTCCTGTGGAGGTCCTGACCATTGAAGAACAGGGTGAAAGCCGGCTAAAAATGTATGTAGAGAAACAGATAGACTGCAGTCAGTAATTGTAGAACTACAAAGTGCAAGGAGGTGGTTTTAATGTTATGGCTGATCAATGTACGTATATATTTAAAACAACTTGGATGTTTAGAATTTGCCACGTTGTGTTTTTCACACCATCCAGTATTAAAGTGTTCGGACTGTTCATGTATTTATACACAGTTGGCTCTTGTAGCAGATTCAGTACGAGTCACATTTTAATGAAATAAACATCAGCGTCGCCCACATTGTGTAGTCGAGACGGCGACATAATTACGGTTTAAAAAATAACCTAAGAAGGAATTTAGCAATTAACACCATAATGAACAGATTGTTTGCAGCCCTGACTATGTGTTTTGATGGTGGCCTGGTTCAAATACTTCAGTTATAAAGGACCAGTTATATAAAATGCTCAATCATCTATCAGCACTTAGAATCCTACATACGCTTTAATGCTTTAATTTCACATCAAATATCAGAATAAAAAAGTAATTTAATCAGTTTTAAAGTCCAAGGACTTTCATTTAGTGCAAAAAAATAGCCGAGTGGCAGTTCTGTTTGGTGTAAGCATTTTGTTGAAGGTTAAGAGTTCAATGGAGAACAGCCAGACTGATTTGAGGCCGTCGGGCTACAATGGCATAAAACTACCTCAGGTCTCACTCCTGTCGTCCAACAAAAGGAATATAAGGCTACGGTGGGCACAGGCTTTCCAAAAACTAGATGTAAACAGCCTTTTCCTGTCTAACAGGAGTGGTCCAACATGCACATTCTGAGATTCATTCAATTATTGTCTGTTTTATTACTAATTTATCCTATTAAGGGTCACAAAGGGCAAATGGCAGGAAACACTCCAGACAGGTCGCCAGTCCATCACAGAGCAAACCCACACACACATTCACACCTAGGGGTCTGAAAACCTGGTGAACTCTCTACATAAACACATTTTACGTCATCATACACTCCCGAGAAGAGGGCATGTCTAAATTCTTAGATCCCTTAAAATGCGCCTACTGAGGTGCCTTAATTCTGAGCGATAATCTGACTGAAGAACGAGGGAGCGTCCGACGCTTCCTCGGCGCTGAAGGCAATCCCAGCATTCAGTGTGGCACGACTTTTCTCACAAACAAAATGTAAACATGGCGGACAGTTGTGTGTGACAGTAGTGTGTCTAAATAATCTGCCTTATGAGTTTGATGTCTTATTAGAATCCTCTCTACTGAGGCAGCTGTCCAGATAGGTAGTAGGCAGCAAGGCAGCTCACTAGGTTTTCAGACAGATCCAGCACCGAGAGCACCCACACATGGGGAGAACATGCCAAATCCACACAGAAAGGACTCGAACCGCTCCACCTGCAAATCAAACTGCAATTCTGCAGTTCACTGTATAGTTTTCTATTTCTGAGAGAGCTGTTGAGTAAGGCTCTTACCTCTCTCAGCTCCAGGGATGCTGTACAATGGCTGACCCTGCGCTCTGACCCCAGCTTTAAAACAAGCTAGGACATGTAGGAAAATGATTTTCCTTGTACTCAGTAACACTCAGTTCATTTACACTCAATTCTAGAGTTCTAAGAAACTCCAGAGAGAACATAGCCATAGACATCACATGGGCACGGGTATTTATTTATTTATTATTGGTGCACAATCAGGTAAAGATCTTCGTTTATTGTCTGTTCATCTCTTATCTTCTGATTCTCACTTTCTGACAGCACTTTCTGACCTGACAGGTGAGCCAGGAAACGCTGTTAGTGTGGCATCGAGCTGTGACTGATAATGGAGTGATAGTGCAAGATGGCCTGACACTGTGTCTTCACAAAGCTTTACTGGTATAGAAGTGTGGAACTGGAAAGAAATGACAACATAACAGGAGAGAGAGAGAGAGAGAGAGAGAGAGAGAGAGAGAGAGAGAGAGAGAGAGAGAGAGCATGGTAAGGTCACATTTACAACTTTTTTACCATCAGATGATCGCTACTAGCTTTTTGTTGACATTTTTTCCCCCATGCCACTAGAAAACAGGGCACCAAAACAAAGGCAGTGGGTCCAGGGGCGCCCAGATGGGGTTCTGCTGGGATTCTCCTTGAGTTTAAATCTCAGCTCTGCTATCGGTCAGCTGGGCGCCCCCTAGCAGGCATAATTGGCAGTGCCTGCAGCAGACAAAACTGGCCACTAGTCTGCTGGGTGTGAAAAACCAGACTAATATGTGGGTGGGGTCTTCAATGCTGTATAAGGACCCTGATTAGCAGCCTGAGCCGCCTGTACAGAAGTGGAGGAGCCTGGAGATCGGTGCATGATATTCGGACTCACATGCGAATCCACTGAAGTGTGGGCGAATAGGAAAAGGTTGAGGGACTGTGCACACGTCGGAGAATACAAAATCATGGTCAAGGTCAAGGCTCAGGTGTTATCGAGATAAAAATAAAACAGGCTATAGTCAAAACACTAGGCTGTAAATGTATAGAATAGAATGCCTTTATTGGTCATGTATACATATAAAGACGTACAGTACAGCAGGGTCGGCCATTGTATGCTGCCCCTGGAGCAGAGAGGGTTAAGGGCCTTGCTCAGGGGCCCAACAGTGGCTTCATGGCAGAGCTGGGATTCGAACTCTTAACCTTTCAGTTGATAGCCCAAAGCTCTACCCACAAGGCTACCACTGTCCCCAATTTTATGAAAATCTTGATAACAGGATCGATAACAGGACTCTCTGATTTGCACCAAAGTGAAACACGAGGAGAGAAACAAACTCACGACAGGCGAACATAATCAGGGTCATTGGAGGAACCTAAAACAGGTGGGAAACACACTCACACTTGGAAAACCAAGGTAACATTCAGTAGACTGAGAATGGGTGGGAACTGGTGACGTAGATTTGAGCTGTGATCAGTTTGATGTACTAACAATAAACATTTAAAGGTAATTAAGTGCTTAATGTTGGTACAGGCTGGTACAGGCACTCCATTAAAGAAATGTTTTATTAAAATCAATACAAGAATCTGCATCTTGATGTAAAATGTGTGTGGAAACACGACAACGTCTCTATTTTTCAGTCAAAACGTTATACAGTATAATGGACCTACAAAGCACAAACACTCTTCCATTCTCTGAGAATACAAGAATCCTTCTGTTGGACCTGCAATTTAAAAACCATCCACAAAAGATTTTACAGAAGAATGAGGACTGTAGATTGAAGAAGACTGGCCATTTTGTGTGTTTTTGAGTTATTTGGGCTTTTATGATGCCAATTGTTGTCTTGTGGCGTCAGTCTGGATCTCTACAGATTTACAGACCCAATTCAAAAATAAAGAGGACAGGAGAACACGTCAGTGATAAAAGACAGCCCTGAATTGCAAAGACATTATGTGACTATAAATAAAATAACCATTCCACCTGTTATAGTTGTGTAAGTGGATTTGTTTTCCGTTCTGGCTTAATATAACACTTCTTCCAGGCTATTCGTTGTTAAAAATTGCATTTTATAATGCGCCAGCTGTTTTCAATAGGAGATTGGTTTGGTTTCTTTATACAAAACCACATTGTTGAACGTAATTTATCCAGAACGTGGGGTCTGTCTGAAAACCTGGTGATCTCTCGACATAGACACAGTTTACATCATTCTACACTCCTGAGAAGAGGGCGTGTCGAAATTCCCAAATGCTATAAAACGCTCCTACTGAGGTTCCTTAATTCTGAGTGATAATCTGACTGGATAACGAGGGAACGTCCGACGCTTCCTCAGCGCTGAAGGCAATCCCAGCATTCAGTGTGGCACGACTTTTCTCACAAAAAATGACAAACATGGTGAACAAATACAGAGCAACCAACAGAGTTCCTCTCAAATGTAAATACATTCTCATTGATGTTTATTCTGTATAAATGTGCACAAGTGTCATTTATTTGTAAATTCAGTCAGGGACAGTTTAACCTTTTTCGGTACTTGGAGGGAGTCGTTAGCTGGGTGCTAGCGAGTTGTGGCACCTCAGCCCATTGATTTAAATGGCCTGAGGCTAACTGTGTTAGCTTAGTCACCGTAATGTCTAAGTAGTGTGTCTAAATAATCTGCCTTATGGGTTTGATGTCTTATTAGAATCCTCTCTACTGAGGCAGCAAGGCAGCTCACTAGGTTTTCGGAGAGACCCATTAAGTCTCACCATTCCAGAAAGGCAAGGCTAGCACAGGCTTCCTCTGAGAAAAAAGAGAATACATGAATCCATGAGATTGTGTTTGTATGTTATGATGATGTATATAATAATCAGATGTAGCCTAGTGGTTAAGGTACTGTAATAGTAAGCAGAAGGTTGCTGGTTCAAACCCCACCACTGCCAGGTTGACAACCTTTGGATTACTGGACCAGCACCTTAACCACTAGGCTACAGCCACAGTCATGATCGGCTAAGGTCTGCCGGGTGGGAGGGTTGGAGGGATTCCTCATCAGTGTTTCAATTGTGGCCTCTGCTGGCTGGTTAGTGATGCTGCACAAAGGTGATGAACAATGAACAGCAGTGGGTGACTCTCAGTACACGACCCCTGTGTAAACCTGCCTTGTGCAGGTGAAAAGCAGTGGTTGTCAGTTATACACATGTACAGCTCTCCTCAGCTATGGTGGGGGTCTGCAGCAGTGAGAAGGGATACACCTGGGTAACTGGATATGACTAGATTGAGAGAAAACTGAGAAAAAGTAAAATAAAAAATCATGTCAGGAACGGTTTTAGAGGGTTGACGAACGACATTTAAAATACAATACGTTTAGCTTAGATGGTGCACGATTGTTTTCCCGTCACACGTTTGTAATTCTGTAGAGTGTAGATTCAGGACATGACCATCACGTGCACGCTGAACAGCGTTTCTACTGCGACGCCTTTTTCAACTGACACACAATTCCTCATTTTTGTGACACTATCATTTTAAGGGTATCATCAATTATCCTGACAGCCGCCGATTTGCATTCGGTAAGCGCGTTTGTTTACTGCTTCCCGACGAGACGTAAAGAAATCAATAAATCTAAGGTTGATGTGAGGTGATGTAAATTCAAACGGCTTATTTTTTGACTGACTCGCTGATGGCCGCCTGAAATAAATTACAGATTGTCACTTCAGCATTACTGCATCTTCTTCCACGCTGTTAGAAAATGGACTGACTGTAAGCTCGGTGGACAGGCTGCGAAATCAACATCAGGACAGAAAAATTGTCCTTATCGTGGGGTCGGAGCAAAAACAATGCCATTACTGTCTGTACGCTGTTATTTTTGTCTTATTTAGGCTGTCCAGAAAGTTTTATTTAATGTACTGCTATTCAGTGTACTGTAGTGCACCAGTTCTCATCCTTTTTTTTCTTCTCCTAGTTCCCCCTGTGTGTTCAAAAATAAATAAATAAATAAATTCTGGGACCCTTGACACAGGTTACGATGCTATTCTTACGCGTTTAGCAAGGATAACAAAAAGTTTTGTGTTCTTGCCCATGGGAAATTCAATAAATCAGTGATGAATGCAAATATCTTGGTATTTTTTCATTTTGTTTGATATAGTGGGTTTATTTTTGTTGGACTGGTGGTGGAAGCTTGGTCTACATCACTGTGGTCTACTTTAGCAACAGGATCCGCATCACCAACTAAATTGGAATCTTTCGTAGTCACCGTCCATTATTTATTTATTTATTCATTTATTTTTTGGCTGGTCGGCGCTAGATTTGCCGGCTCGGGAGCAACTCGGCGTTCTCTCGGCGATCAAAACTCGGCTCTCGATCGCTAAGTGTGAACTATCCAACAACTCGATCCGACCGGCTCGCCGACCGCTCGGCGACCGGATCGAGTTTTCTAGCACGTCAGATATCTGATCTGAGATGTGCGACTGGGAATGAGTGACATGTCGAACAGCCAATGAGAACGCAGGATACGGTGTGAGGGATAACGCAGGAGAGGAGTGTAAACAGGTGGGACAGGGGGATAATATAGTTTATATCAGAATACACCGGCACACACACGTTTTACAGTATTTCTGACCTGATCGTTCTCTACAAAACATAACAACAAAACACCAACATTGCAAACATATTTATTAACCTCCAACTCACTACAGAACAATTCATGCTATTCGTGTTGCCAAATCTAGGGTTTTCATCACATCAGCGCACAAACACTTTGATCACTCACTACTTGTTGACGTGGTATCATTAAACTTCTCGTCACTTCTCACGTGTGTTTTTGTTTAAAAAAAAATGGTATTCTAAATAGGTATTGGTATCGGTATCGGTATCGGCAAGTACAAAAATACATGTACTTGTACTCGTACTCGGTTGGGAAAAAATGGTATTGATGCATCCCTATTCTATATACTAACACTTCTATATGACATCACAAGAAATCTTCCAAATGACAACAGCTAATTGTTTTTCCTTTCATGTCGCTTCATCCTTCTCAATTACGTTCTACACCCCCCCCCCCCCCCCCCCCCCCGGCTCACTGAGGCCCCCTGAGATTTAGAACCACCACTGTAGTATATCAGCCTAATTGATTTCTTGATGATTATCTTGTATTCTTGCAAATCTGTAACACTGAATATCTTCAGATCATTAAACAAAAACATCCAACACCCATCGCCCATGTGCAAACTAAATGGTCCTGGCTAATTAACCAGCTTTATAAACCATCACTGCAACTGAAAGCGTTCTATCATTTAAACTAATGCTTTGTGATGGCAAAATATGAGTAACAGTCTTTTGTAATTGTATAAGGTATTTTTCATATATTTAGTGCAAAAGGCAGATATGAACACGAGGAGAAAATAGGACATGAAGAAACATGCTAAGAAAACACGTAATCACGTCATCACAAGGCCAGAGTTAGATAGAGACCAGCAGACTTTATGATGCGGCACGTAGGCCTGTAGGGTGTGACACGTTTCATGACCTCCTTCTTTCTCTGAATGTCTTGCCTTGGACAGGTGGGTAAACCATTAAAGGGAACAATGGAAGTATAAAAGACCTATGTAAAACTGCTTATGTATTTATACGGCGGTATGTCTTTATGCTGTATGTGAGAATCCACAATTGTGCTTCAATAAACTTCAGTCCAGCTGAGAAGACTCTGCCGTGTTTGAGTACCACGACAACTTCACACTTCTATCACGCTGGTAGATTTTACTTCTATTTTTACCCAGTTACGCCTCAGCTTATGGTCATAGACAGATGATCTTACATTTTTATTAAGAATCTTCTGCCAGTGTAATTCAAGTTCCTTTCCACTCACTAGCTTTGCATAGCTTTAGGGTCTGTCAAAGTCCCATCAGTCGTTGATATGGCAGGAATGTTCTAGATTGGAAGGAAACCAACCCGCACAGCCCCTTCCCCCAAATTCCCAGTAGATATGGTGTCTAACCCACCCACCCCATTGTTCAGTTCATAACTGGGTTTTGGAACAATGCACAGGAATGGATTCACGTTCTTGAATTCATTCAGCACACTGAATTTGACGTGAACCAGCAATGTTCTGTATGTCAAATTTAATTAATTAGAGAGTTTTTTTCTTTTAAAGACCTCATTCGTTATGTGCCCTTGTGTGATTCTGTCAGCTTTGTTTAAAAAACTGCACATGAATAACCTTCAATAGATTGGCATCGTGTCCGGTGTGTATTCATGGTTCATAGTTTGAACCTGATTTCTCAGCATGATGTAAGACCTACAACAGCTCTGACCAGAATTGAGTGGTTAAGGAAATTTAACAATAAAAAACTGGATTTTTATTTTTTTTGGGGGGGTGAGGTGATATAAGGGGTGCAGTCCTATGCTGGACGTGTATCCACCTTTTAAAAGTGTTTTAAATATTTCATTTTAATAATGAAACCAATTTCTACAACACAATTTCAGCAAAAATCTCCCTCCAAGTTGCGTTTAGTTTCATTTCGTGTCCAATTCACGTCCAGCCAAGCAGCAGGATTGAGTTTCGGCACCCCAGGGTTTGTATTCATCAATCATCTCAGCTGAGGAAATCGCTCGTACCTGCTCGAAAATTCAGTGATGCAAGGGTGGTGCTCCTGCACACAAGAATGAAAATAATATTTCTGATACTTTGGAGTGCTCATCATTCCATGAAAGCTTGGAATAGACAGGAAACATATGAACCATACGGCCAAAAGTATACGGACACTTCTTCTAATCATTGAATTCATGGTTGTTACGTGCAAAGGCAGGTATTATTATTATAATTATTGTTTGTGTGCATATAAGCTGCTATCTTACTGTTTTGTTTTATGTTTTTGCTGCTGAGACTTTTATTGCAGTGTGTAGTTCAGCAGGAACGACTGGAACATGGGTGGAGGCAGACCCCTGGTATAAAGAGGAAGCAGAAGAGGACGCCCCGGCTAGCATGTTGGGCTACTTTGTTTGGTGTGACTTGCTGGTGTTGGGCTCAGTGGCATGTGCTTTAAATTCTTAGACTTGTCTCTTTGTGTATAGTCCTTGTGACCAATTGTTACAGTTTGTTTGTTGGGGCCTGGACAGGTAAGAGAGGGTGCACTCATACATTTCCATCACGTAGCAAACCTATGTATAGACACACTAGGTGAGAAGCGTGTACCATCCACTGTGTTTATGTTTGGTAGGAAAGTTTAGTGTAGTTAGTTCTTTTGTTTAGCATTTTGTTTGTAGTTCATAGAATTGTGTGAATTTGAGAATAGGAAGTATGGGTTTTCTTTGATTTGTTTCTTTTCTTTAGCACCGCTTTTGTCCAGGCCCTTTTGTCTTCCATTAATGTAATTTTTTTTTGTATACTGTAAATGACCCACTGTATGTGTACCGGCCAAAGTAAACTCTGGCTTTACCTACTGCATCGTTTGTGTTTTTACCTACAGTATGTCCCGAGTCTACAGTTTTATTTTCTATTGCACCACCTCTATAACCACTACTGTTACAGACCCTACATCCCCTAGTATCCATATAGGGTGCATAACAATGGTGCTCATCATTCCTAGTGAGCTTGGAGCAAACAGACACAGAACATATGCACTATATAGCAGAATGTATAAGGACACACCCTCATACACAGTCAAACCTAGGAGGACCTTCAGTATGTCCAGTTACCCTGAATGCATGTCTAAAGTCTAGGGGCAGTTGTAGCCTAGTGGTTAAGGTACTGGACTAGTAGCTAAAAGGTTGCTTGCCACCACTGCCAGATTGCCACTGTTGGGCCCTTCAGCAAGGCTTTTAACCCTTCATATACTGTCACTGTAGTGTAAGCCGCTTTGGATAAAGGCGTCTGCTAAATGCTGAAAATGTAAAAGTCATTGGACTGTGGGAGGATGCTCCACACAGAAAGGACCCAGACTGCTCCACCTGGGAATCAAACCCAGGACCTTCTTTCTTTCTGTGAGGCGATCATGCACTGGCCAAATTTCCTGAGTAAGACAATATAAAGTCTGTTTTTCTTTACAATGCTTTGTTACATGATGGCTGGAAGATCATGCAGCCTTGATTCACTTCACATTCTGTTAAACTGTCCGTGATGGGAACGCTGATGAGTCACATGTACAGAACAGAGACAGATTTTTTCTCCATGAACTGTGTGGGCATAGGGAATACCAGCCAAATGGCCTTTATCATGAATTTCATGCCTCTTTTCTGGAATACATTTAAAACCATTTCTAAATTCCTGCCATTTCTAATTTAGTGCATTTTTGTTGTATTTTACCAATTTAAAGCATGAACATTCACTAACAGCAGTTTAATTTGGAGATAAATCGGTTCATGTTCAAGGTACCGGTCATGATGGTTGTTCTGGTGACAAGGCGCTATTCTAGACACCTTGAATGATCTATTTACATCAAGGCTGTTGCTATGGATACATTGAAATTATATCATGTCCCACAACACCGTCATTAAAAATTACACAATGGTATTATTATAGATCTGGTGAGGCATTTCGATTTGTCTTTCACTGCTGGTTGATCCCTGATTGCATTCAAAGTGCTGCACACACCTCCTCCGATCTGCATGCAGCCCTTGGTGAAACCCTTTTTCACCCATGCACTCTGCACAGGCGCCTCTCTATCTGCCAATCAAGGTCTTTACACAGCGTTTGAAGATCCCACCCACATATTCCGATCATCCCTCCTTAGCAGAAACGTGTCTGCTGCAGGCACTGACAATTATGCCTGCTAGATGGCGCCCAGCTGACTGGTGGCAATGCCAAGTTTTGAACAGAGGTGTTCAGAATCTCGATGCTGGTGTGCTAGCAGAATATCCCGCTGTGCCACCTGGGTGATTTCCCCCCTTGGGTTATTTTTCCTCATGCATACACTGTCCAGGGAACATCCTAAAAAGGAGACAGTAGATACCTGGAATTGGCACCTCTCTGCTTTAATTGATTGATTTGATTGATTGATTGATTGATTACTTTATGGATCCCTAAAGGGAAATTACAGTGTTAAGACAGTAATTGTTTCAGTACCTCAGAATGTGACCAGGTTTATAGGAACACATCAAAATGTTCTCTACGGGTCTGTCTGAAAACCTAGTGATCTCTCTACTTAGACACTTTTTACATCATCCTACATGTCTAAATTCTTAGATTCCTTAAAATGCTTCTACTGAAGTGCCGTAATTCGGAGTAATAATCTGACTGAATAAAGCTTCCTCAGCGCTGAAGGCAATCCCAGCATCCAGTGCGGCACAACTTTTCTCACAAGTGTTCTTTTCAAGTGTGTCATTCATTCACAAATTCGGGCTTGTCAGGGACAGTTTAACCATTTTTGGTACACGGAGGAAAATGTTAGCTGGCATGCTAGTGGGTTGTGTTGCCTCAGCCTGTTGGTTTGAATGGCCTGGGGCTAACTGTGTTAGCTTAGTAAGCTAAAACTGTGGTGACGTAATAGGTGTAATCTCTGTCTAAGTACTGTAGTGCGTCTAAATAATCTGAATTATGAGTTTGATGTCTTAGAATCCTCTTTACTGAGGCAGCTGATCAGGTAGGCAGTAGGCAGCAAGGCAGCTCATTAGGTTTTCAGACAGACCCATTGTGTAAAGCAGGTTACTGAGGACTTCATTATTGAAGGACCAGAAAATGGCAGGAGCATTAATAAGGCCATAAGGCATTCTCATATATTCATAATGTCTGGTGGCTCTGGAGGAAATAAAAACTGTAGTTCCACACAAATATTCCACTGCAAATGGCACCAGGAGCAAGAGATGGTGTAACTACTTCCTGATTTAATTAAGGACAGCACTCTACAGGGATGAAGACATCCACCCTTCTCGTTTTCAAAGAAGAATCTGCCGGTTGTTGGTGACTTGGAGGGTGGAATGAAACGCACGCCCGAGGGTCTCTTGGATTTACTTCTAAACAGCGCTGGTTTCTTTGACAGACGAGGGAGAGACTCTGCATCTAGGGAGAGTAGCCACGGGGAGGAGGCTGACAGCACAGTTCCAAAGTCTATGAGCTGGGAGCCAAGAGGCTTTTTGTGTTTGCATATAACAAAAATGCTTCAGATTTTGTTCGTATTTGCTGCATATTTTGTGCAAAATGATGTGGATTGGGACACAGCCGGAGATGCTGATAAATGACTGTTTTCTGTAAATTGCATATGCTATTAAGTTAAATAAGGGTGCATAACTGTTTCCAGGAATAAAAACATCACTTTATACTTATATATATATATATATATATATGCAGTGATACACCAATACATGTTTTTTGGAGGGAAGTGGGGGTTGGTGTGGGGTAGGTGGACACCAGAGTATGGAAGAAAAAGTACCCAGAAATAATCCATCACCAGTAGAAATGAAAAGCTGATGTTTGGACCTCAGTACATACTGAAACTCACTCACTTTCTTAACCGCTTATCCAATTAGGATCACAGGGGGTTGCTGGAGCCTATCCCAGCTTTTCAACGGGTGCAAGGCATGCAGTAACACCCTGGACGGGGCACCAGTCCATCGCATTGCAGACACATACACACACACATTCACCTATATGGGCAATTTAATGTCTCCAATTAACCTGACTGCATGTTTTTGGACTGTGGGAGGAAACCGGAGCACCAAGAGAAAACCCACGTAGACACGGGGAGAACATGCAAACTCCACACAGGAAGGAACCAGACCATCCTGCCTGGGGATCGAACCCAGGACCTTCTTGTTAGGAGGTGACAGTGCTACCCACCAAGCCACATACTGAAGCTGATGTCATAAAATGAATTTCTACTTATTTGATTACCTCTGTTATACAGTAGAATAGTTGCTTACCCTTGGAAGAACTGCCACCTTAACTGCATTAACGGGCGCACCCCCTTTAGCAGCAATGACTGCAACTTTACACTTTTTTTAAACTTAATATTGCTTTTTTATATCAAATCATTTTGGGAACTCTTTCTGTGCAGACCTGCTTTTAATTCGACATCATTTGGTTTCAGGTTGTGTCACAGCATCTAATAACGACCCCCCTAAGCATAATTCTTCAGTTTAATTATAATTAAATTACAAAAAGATCAAACTGGGCTATAAACCATGTGTTTTTCCCCCCAGTTATTCCCCAGAGTTTAATTTCAACCAAATAATTTAATGTTTTTTTTCTACCCGGCTCATGAAGGGTTTGGCAATTAGTGTGGAGTGGAAACAGGAGCGTCAGATTAGCAGGTTTAAATTAAAGACAACGAACAAATGTGCTCAGCATCTGGACTTTGCCTGTGAGATTTGGATTGCTCAGTTATTGACTTTTCACCCCGGTACTTAAAGCTCTGATTATTAATTTGAGCTCATGGAAAATTAAATAAGCAGGTTTTCACCTGGGTGTCCAAAAGACGTGCTGATTGGTTGAATCTGTACAGCTAATCAAGACATCCACAATTTTACATTGCTCTCTCTTTGTCATGTCTTTACTTGTCTAAACGTGCCAATACATGTTAAATCAGCGTATTTTCCACTATTTATTCATTTTTTGATTCATTGATTGATTGTACTGTGACTTGTTTTTTAGCCAATTAAACTGTTTAAACACTCATGTTAGTCATTAGTAAATTTTTACCAGCATTTTTATAAGTAGGTTTGGATGACTGGATGACAACCAGTGCTGGATGTTTTGAAAATGCTCCGTTTTGGACTTCCTGTCTTTACCTTCGAGAACTGTTCTGCTTTTCAGCTCCTGCATAATTAATTTACCAGGTTTGTACATTTTCTAAAGCCTGTTTCTAATTGTGTCCAGAGAACATATCATATCAAATGCACCCCTTTTCTGATAAGCAGGATGAGGATTTAGCAGGATGTGCACACACACACACACACAGTGTCACTGCCCATTTTCTGTATTGATAGCTGACAATGAGAGATAGTTATGTGCAAATAAAACAGTAAAACTGTTTAAAGCTGCTCACTGAATACTGAAGGTAAAGCTGCTCCTGACGTAAAGGTCTCTGCCCACATCTCGGCCAAATACAAACACATACAATCAATATTTTTGAGATGAATTATGTTTTCCAGCAGCAATTTTGTAGCCTATTCAGTTCAAATATCAGCAAGTTTTATGCCAGGTCGATGACAAACGGTGTCACCTGTCCACTCGCTGTACACCAAGGGCCAGCCGAGAGCAGTCAATCAACCTACATGAATATTTGAGATAGGAGGGAGGAAAATATTGTGGACGTAATAAAAATGTGCAAAATTCCTAGTCTTTGATGGATAGACATGGGTTTCTAAGACCAGGAACTTTACAATTTATTTATTGACAGAGCGACTTACACTTACTAAATTACTGAGTTACTGAATACAATGCAAAAATGAGGATTAAGGGTCTTGGGTTTGGGGTCGGGGTCCAACAGTGGCAACCAAGGTGGTGATGCTGGAACCAACAGACTTCTGATCACTAGTCCAGCACCTTAACCTCTGAGCCACCACTATGCAGGACCTCCACAACCTGTTACACCATTATGCCACAATATTCAGAGAACATAACCTTAACCACCAGCAGGTGGATTAGATAGAAGGTCAAGGATACCTTTGTTTAAGGAGCACTGCTTCTACTCCAGGTGTTAGAAATTAGAGTTGATTTCTGATGGTACTGTAACCACTTACACTTATTACTTACTTATTACTGGAGAAGGTGAAATCATGCAGACTGTGTGTGAATCGAACCCAGGCCCTTCTAGCTGTGAGGCAACAGTGCTACCCACCACACCAATGTACAGAGATAGCATAAGGCTAGGTCTGCCAAACACGTCTTTCCTCCCTTTTATCCCACTAGACTAAATCATTCATTAATTCATTCATCTGTTTTACCACCGTTTTATCCTGGTCAGGGTCACGGTGGGTCTGATTCACTGGGTGAAAGAAAGGACACACCCTAGACAGGTTGCCAGTCCATCACGGCAAACACACACACACACACACACATAGGGGTACATACTTAAGTATCTTCAATTAACCTGACTGCATGTGTTTGGACTGTGGGAGGAAACCGGAGCTCCCGGAGGAAACCTACACAGACATGGGGAGAACATGCAAACTCCACACAGTAAGGACCCAAGCCTCTCCACCTGGGAATTGGACCCAGGGCCTTCTTGCTGTGAGGCGACAGTGCTACCCACCGAACCATCGTGCTACTAGACTAAATCACCTGCTTGTTAAACCTTTCTCCTCACACCAATTTAAATTGCTGGTTGAAGCCCCACCACGTCAAGTTGCCACTGTTGGGTCCCTTAGCAAGGCTCTTAACCCTCAGGTGCTCGAGTTGTATTCAGTCATAATTGTAAGTCGCTTTGGATAAAAGCATCCACTAAATGCAGCAAATATAAATGTAATGTAAGTCTTGATGATAGGTCAGGCGTTCTGACATCATTACAGTGTACGAACTTTCCTTTGTTTATCTTGACACAGTGGAAGTATTTCTGCTGTAGTTGTTTAGTTGTTATACAGCATGACTTATCCAAGCCCTCATTCCTCTCAGCTACAACGTGTACATTTGTTTTGTTATGTTTCTGCTGTTTTTGACCCTAGCCTGCACTCTCAGTTCTGGATACAGCTATTAAGAACAGCTTGTTTTGACCGTGTTTGTTAGTGCTCTGACCTCCAATCTGAAATATGACATTGATTCTCAGTGAGGACTAAATAAGAACACTCGCATACAGCTGCTCCCAAATAAAATGTAAAAATCGCAAAATCTCAGGAGCACTTACCAGATTTTCTATATAGAGCTTTGTAAAATATTGGCTGCCATAAGCAATGCTGGTGTAGCTAATGCTTTTTAATTCAGCTAAACTTGAGATTAAGTACAAATAATAAACATTTAATGAAGAAATCATGGGCAGTTGAAACAAAAAATGGAATCAACAATTTTCCATCCTTCAGTGTCTAGTTTTGGTGATTTGGTCATTAAAGCCTTGAATTCCTGTTTTTGAATGACAGAAACAATGAGTTTGATCCCCAGGTGGGGCGGTCCAGGTCCTTTCTGTGCGGAGTTTGCATGTTCTCCCCTTGTCTGCATGGGTTTCTTCCCGGTTTTCTTCCCACAGTCCAAAAACATGCAGTCAGGTAAATTGGAGACACTGAATTGCCATATAGGTGAATGTGTGTGTGCATGTGTGTATCTGCCCTGTGATGGACCCCCCCCCCACCCCCCCCCCCCCCCCCCCCCCCTTCTAAAGCTTCTAAAATTCTTGATGGATAATTACAGAAATCAGCAGGTGTGGGGGTGTTCCTATTACTTTGGCCGGTGTGTATAATTCATGGGCCTTAAGTATGTGGACACCTAACCAAAATCTTATTGGACTTCCTATTTCAAAACCACAGACATTAATACAGACTCGATTATACCTTTCCACCTTTAGCAAGCAAAGTTGTGCCTTTTCAGACGAAGGAACATGCACAATTGATAGTCCAGTTCTTTCCAAAGCTGTTCTGTGTGCTCGAGGTCAGGACTCTCTGCAGGCCACTGGACTTCCTCACCACCAAACCTGTTAAATTATGTATTTAGGGGTCGAGCTTTGTGCACAGCGGTGGTGCAAACCATTTTGTGACTTTCCCAAATTGTTGTCAGAAAGTTGAAAGCATAGTACTGATGTCATTTGTGATACTTCATTTGTTTCACATGGATGTTTTAATGCCACGTTAACATCATTAAATAAGAACAGGCTTTGATGGAGTGAGATTCTTTTTAGTTAGAGATCTCTGCCAGTCACTGCGTAATGATGCAAATAATTATTAATCAATTATTTTTACTAGTCGAGTTAAGCCATGTTTCTGTAAAAGCTATTAATGATTCATGCTTATATTTATGCATGTAATTAACATTTGCTTGTAGCTCATTCATTTTCATTTAAAGAGCAACACTGCATGAAGAAACAGTGAAAAAGACTGAATCTGTTAAAACAGTAGTGGTTTTTGGTCCTACATCTTAATTTACATATTTTATTTTTACATATACACCTATCAGCCGTAACATTAAAACCACCTCCTTGTTTCTACAAACATTGTCCATTTTATCAGCTCCACTTACCATATTGAAACACTTTGTAGTTCTACAATTACTGACTGTAATCCATCTGTTGCTTTGTTAGCCCCCTTTCACCCTGTTCTTCAATGGTCAGGACCCCCACAGGACCACTACAGAGCAGGTATTATTTGGGTGGTGGAGCATTCTCAGCACAGCAGTGACACTGTCATGGTGGTGGTGTGTTAGTGTGTATTGTGCTGGTATGAGTGTTTAAACACCTCACTGTCACTGCTGAACTGAGAATAGTCCACCAACCAAAAACATCTAGCCAACAGTGCCCCGTGGGCAGCGTCCTGTGACCACTGATGAAGGTCTAGAACAGGGGTCAGCAACCTATGGCACGCGTGCCAAAGCTGGCACTTGAAGCATGTTTGCCCGGCACGCTGATTGGTAAGGGTAAAAAAAAAACAACAATAAATTACTCCACCTTAACCGCCTCCACCTATGGCCAGTTAAGGTTGAGTAATTTATGCTAGTTAAGGTTAATCAAGGTGGCCGCTCAGGTGGCGCAGCGGTAAAGTACGCTAGCGCACCAGAGTTGGGTTTCTAGATACATCGTATCGAAACTCAGCTCTACCTTTCCGACTGGGTTGGGCGGCAGTATGAACAACGTTTGGCTGTTGTTCAGGGGCTTAGGGGTAGAGTCGGATCTTAGGTCCTCATAACTGGTACGACTGCGGCCCCTGCTGGTTGACTGACGGCGCCTGCACAGGGCTGAGGAATAACATCGAGGGGGGTGTGACCCTCCGTGCGCAGTGTCTCTCGGTGTATGAACTTGGCTCGTGCGGGTGAAAAATGCCGGCTGTACTGATTGCGTGCCGGAGGGGGCGCAAGTCAGTTGAGTGGCGTCCTCAGTCAGCGGTGAGGGGTCGAATCAGTATAGAGGACGCAATCAGGGTAATTGGACACGACTAGAATAGGGATAAAAATTGGGGGGAAAAATGGAAAAAAATAGATAATAAAAAAAAAAAAGGTGTCAAGGTGTCAGGAGTGAGTCAGCTTTCAGTTTTGTGCAAAACGTGGTATAGCATGGCTGCTTAACGCGCAAAAGTGGATGTTCGTTCAATTCAACAAGACTGGACAGATTTGTATGGATTTATTCAACAAAAAGACCGGCCTGTGTGCGCTATGTGCTGTGAAAGCATCGTTTGTCGCACCTCAAGTGTGCGCTGCCATTTTGAGACAAAGCACCAAAGCTGATGATGCTGACAAAATGGAATCAATCAAACGAGCAATTTCAAGGTACAAGAAACAGACGAGTGTTCTTTAGAAATGTAAGCCATGGTAAAAGTTCACCTCATGTACACCACAGGTGGATCATCTTTGCAGAGAGTCAGTGACAAGGATCACACTGACATGTAAGTTTAATTAACTAAATAGTTGGTTTATGTGACATACATAGCAACAGTTTGTGTTATATGATGTATTCCATGGCACACTTGGTACTTCATCTTCAGTTTATTTTTTTTTATCGGCACAGAGTACAAAAAAGGTTGCCGAGCCCTGGTCTAGAAGATGACCAACTCAAACAGCAGCAATAGATGAGCGATCGTCTCTGACTTTACATCTACAAGGTGGACTAGGTAGGAGTGTCTAATAGAGTGGACAGTAAGTGGACAGCTGAGAATCATCCACCAGTCGTTTTAAACTAGTACTTTTATTTAAGTAAAGGCTGTACCGGTTCTGGCTTTGTAAGCGAGCATTAGTACAGAAAGCGTCTGGTGAAAGTGCAGAGGTGGGGTATTGTGGCAGTACACGGGTAGACTGAAAAACGGCTTTTATTTGAGTCTTTTATTTGGTACACCTTCTAAATTGTATGTTCCTGTGGGTGGTGTGTTATTGTAGTTTTGGAGACTTTGTTAACCTACAATTGGTACCATGTTCTGCAAATCTCTCTACATTTGTTTTTTTGAGAAATTTTGACTTTAAACCATCCTCCTTACTGTGCATGGAGGGTGAAATAAACATTGGTTTACACAGCTGGTTGTTTTACACTTTCAAACTACTACACTAAGTGTGCACTAGGTCTGTGTGGGCATACTTCACTTTCCTACCACTTTTTAAAACAGACAGAAGGTGGATTTTCTGCTTTAAGTGACACCTCTTTGTAAGTGAGTAATACCTGGCTAATAACAGGTTGGTCCACCTTTTTGATTAATAACAGCACACAGAAATCAGGAAACAGACTTCACAAGGTGGCGAACATCCTCATACATCTCTATTCATCCTCATACACTGCAGCAGCTTTGTTAGCTGGTAAACATTTTGGGGGCGAGTGGGAGTTTGTACAGCCCGTACCAGCATATCCCAAACGTGTTCAATGGGGTTGCAGTCAAGTGAGTTTGTGGGCCAAGGCGGTTTGGAGAATTCATTGTTGTGTTTCTCTGACCAATCATGAGTGATCTGAGCCTGATAACACAAGGCATTGTTCTGTTGCAAAATCACACTGTTGTCGGTAAAGACCTCCTGAAGATTTGGGTGCAGATGGTCAGGTAGTCTGTCCCTGTAGCATTCACCATAGCCAGTAAATGTTACCTTTTGCTGTGCAGTGGACAGGTCAACAGCTTATATGAGAGTCGATTGTGATGTTATTACCAATTGGGGGCACTTTATAAACTAAGATAGAGTAAGGTAAGGTGAAGTAAGGTAAGTTACGGTAGATTAATGTAAGGTAAGATAGAGTAAGGTAAGGTAAAGAAAGGTAAGGTAGAGTAAGGTAAGGTAGGGTGAGGAAAAGTAAGGTAAGGTAAGGTATAGTACGGTAAGGCAATGTAGAGTAAGGTAAGGTAATGTAGAGTAAGGCAAGTTAGAGTAAGGTAAGGTAGGGTGAGGAAAGGTAAGGTAGAGTAAGGTAAGGTAGGGTAGAGTATAAGGTAGAGTAAGATACGGTAGAGTAAGGTAATGTAGAGTAAGGTAAGGTAACTTTATTGATCCTCCTAGGGAAATTAATAAATTATGCCAAAGTCGTCCTGATCCTTCTGAACTCTGGTTGGAGCCCCATCTCTGCCAGGCTGCCACTGTTGGGTCCCTGACTGAAACTCTGAACTCTCATTTATCTGCACTGTATTCAGTCCTAATTGTAAGTTGCTTTAGATAAAAGCATCTCCCAAAAAACACAAATGTAAAATCCTGACCAGAATGATTTGATCAGTAAAACTGAATGATTGAATAAATGACTAAATAAATAATTGTGTATTTATTATTCACTATTCTGCTTATTTGTCTGTGTGCAGTGTATTTTTATCTTTAAACATGAACAATGAGGGGAGATTCATATTTGCTTTTCTTTTCTTTTATGTTTGTGGCACAAATTGTAATCTCTGCACCATCAGGTTAGTTCCATCACAACAGTTTCCTAAAAACAGAAAAGCACATTTTTATCTGAGTTTTCTTTTAGTTCAGCAGAAATTAGTCAGTGTGATTCCAACAGACTCATTTTGTTTAAAAAGATGTCTTTGAAAGTGTTTTATTTTTCCTGGAAATTCCAGAACTTTAACTTGTGTGGTTCTGACTTTAGAGCAAACAGATTGTTTGGTCCACATGATAAGCTGGGCAGCACAGTGGCTTGGTGGGAAGGTCCTGGGTTCGATTCCCAGGTGGAGCTGTCTGGGTTTCTAGTGCAATACTGCCTGTAATCCTGTTTGACAACATTGAACTTTTTCCATTCATTCATTGTCTGTTTTACCACCAATTAATTTTATTCAGGGTTGTGGTGGGTACAATTCACCTGACGAAAGGTGGGAAACACCCTGGACAGGTTGCCAGTTAATCACACACACACACACACACACACACACACACACACACACATACACACAAACCCAGAATTTGAATTCACCCAGGTGTCTTCAGTTTACTTAACTTACTTGTCTCTGTGTACACACCGTGTGAACTGTTCAACGACTTAATCCGAGCAGCTTGCAGATCATTCTCAGACTGAAGAAAAATATCTAGCATGTTAAATATCTGGACCAGTCGGCGACTCAAAATCATGCAGTGGGAAAGGTTTTGTGATGAGGTTGTAATCGCTGTGAACGCAAGATACAGAAGGGAAACCCGGGGGAGGAGTTGTAAATGTGTGGGGCAGGGGGAAAATACGTGTGTTCTATTAGAATATATTGGCACACACACAAGCTTTATAGTATTTGTGACTTATCGTCCATGCCAAACCATCATTTATTTGACTTTTAACTCTGGATTTTAATCCAGATTAATTTATATATTTGTACTTGCTTTTATGCTGCATATCAACGCACAAACAACTTTGATCACTTGCTTCATTCTGACGTGCATTTTTGGACGTGGTATCATTAAACACCTTGTCACTTCTCGTATGTTTTAGTGACAAAACGTAGTTTGGGGGACCAGACAGACTCGTCTAAGATTTCTCCTGATGGATGGTGTAGTGTGTGACCCCCTATCGTCGATCAGTCATGTAGTGCGAAAACCACAACGACTTAAAAGTCTCATGATAGTGTGAACTGTACAGAGATCTGAACACACTAAAAGTCGTGTAGTGTGAACTGTACAGAGATCTGAACACACTGAAAGTCGTGTAGTGTGAACTGTACAGAGATCTGAACACACTGAAAGTTGTGTAGTGTGAACTGTACAGAGATCTGAACACACTGAAAGTCGTGTAGTGTGAACTGTACAGAGATCTGAACACACTGAAAGTCGTGTAGTGTGAACTGTACATAGATCTGAACACACTGAAAGTTGTGTAGTGTGAACTGTACAGAGATCTGAACACACTGAAAGTTGTGTAGTGTGAACTGTACAGAGATCTGAACACACTGAAAGTTGTGTAGTGTGAACTGTACAGAGATCTGAACACACTGAAAGTCGTGTAGTGTGAACTGTACATAGATCTGAACACACTGAAAGTTGTGTAGTGTGAACTGTACAGAGATCTGAACACACTGAAAGTTGTGTAGTGTGAACTGTACAGAGATCTGAACACACTGAAAGTTGTGTAGTGTGAACTGTACAGAGATCTGAACACACTGAAAGTCGTGTAGTGTGAACTGTACATAGATCTGAACACACTGAAAGTCGTGTAGTGTGAACTGTACAGAGATCTGAACACACTGAAAGTTGTGTAGTGTGAACTGTACAGAGATCTGAACACACTGAAAGTCGTGTAGTGTGAACTGTACAGAAATCTGAACACACTGAAAGTCATGTAGTGTGAACTGTACAGAGATCTGAACACACTGAAAGTCGTGTAGTGTGAACTGTACAGTGATCTGAACACACTGAAAGTCGTGTAGTGTGAACTGAACAGAGATCTGAACACACTGAATGTCATGTAGTGTGAACTGTACAGAGATCTGAACACTGAAGATTGTGTAGTGTGAACTGTACAGAGATCTGAACACTGAAGATTGTGTAGTGTGAACTGTACAGAAATCTGAACACACTGAAAGTCATGTAGTGTGAACTGTACAGAGATCTGAACACACTGAAAGTCGTGTAGTGTGAACTGTACAGTGATCTGAACACACTGAAAGTCGTGTAGTGTGAACTGAACAGAGATCTGAACACACTGAAAGTCATGTAGTGTGAACTGTACAGTGATCTGAACACTGAAAGTCATGTAGTGTGAACTTTACAGAGATCTGAACACACTGAATGTCATGTAGTGTGAACTGTACAGAGATCTGAACACACTGAAAGTCGTGTAGTGTGAACTGTACAGAGGTCTGAACACACTGAAAGTCATGTAGTGTGAACTGTACAGTGATCTGAACACACTGAAAGTCATGTAGTGTGAACTTTACAGAGATCTGAACACACTGAAAGTCGTGTAGTGTGAACTGTACAGTGATCTGAACACACTGAAAGTTGTGTAGTGTGAACTGTACAGAAATCTGAACACACTGAAAGTCATGTAGTGTGAACTGTACAGAGATCTGAACACACTGAAAGTCGTGTAGTGTGAACTGTACAGTGATCTGAACACACTGAAAGTCGTGTAGTGTGAACTGAACAGAGATCTGAACACACTGAATGTCATGTAGTGTGAACTGTACAGAGATCTGAACACACTGAAAGTTGTGTAGTGTGAACTGTACAGTGATCTGAACACACTGAAAGTCGTGTAGTGTGAACTGAACAGAGATCTGAACACACTGAATGTCATGTAGTGTGAACTGTACAGAGATCTGAACACACTGAAAGTCGTGTAGTGTGAACTGAACAGAGATCTGAACACACTGAATGTCATGTAGTGTGAACTGTACAGAGATCTGAACACACTGAAAGTCGTGTAGTGTGAACTGTACAGTGATCTGAACACACTGAAAGTCGTGTAGTGTGAACTGAACAGAGATCTGAACACACTGAATGTCATGTAGTGTGAACTGTACAGAGATCTGAACACACTGAAAGTCGTGTAGTGTGAACTGAACAGAGATCTGAACACACTGAATGTCATGTAGTGTGAACTGTACAGAGATCTGAACACACTGAAAGTTGTGTAGTGTGAACTGTACAGAGATCTGAACACACTGAATGTCATGTAGTGTGAACTGTACAGAGATCTGAACACACTGAAAGTCGTGTAGTGTAAACTGTACAGTGATCTGAACACACTGAATGTCATGTAGTGTGAACTGTACAGAGATCTGAACACACTGAAAGTCATGTAGTGTGAACTGTACAGAGATCTGAACACACTGAAGGTTGTGTAGTGTGAACTGTACAGTGATCTGAACACACTGAATGTCATGTAGTGTGAACTGTACAGAGATCTGAACACACTGAAAGTCATGTAGTGTGAACTGTACAGAGATCTGAACACACTGAATGTCATGTAGTGTGAACTGTACAGAGATCTGAACACACTGAAAGTCATGTAGTGTGAACTGTACAGAGATCTGAACACACTGAAGGTTGTGTAGTGTGAACTGTACAGAGATCTGAACACACTGAAAGTCGGGTAGTGTGAACTGTACAGCAATCTGAACACACTGAATGTCATGTAGTGTGAACTGTACAGAGATCTGAACACACTGAAAGTCGGGTAGTGTGAACTGTACAGCAATCTGAACACACTGAAGATTGTGTAGTGTGAACTGTACAGTGATCTGAACACACTGAATGTCATGTAGTGTGAACTGTACAGAGATCTGAACACACTGAAAGTCGGGTAGTGTGAACTGTACAGCAATCTGAACACACTGAATGTCATGTAGTGTGAACTGTACAGTGATCTGAACACACTGAAAGTCGGGTAGTGTGAACTGTACAGCAATCTGAACACACTGAAGATTGTGTAGTGTGAACTGTACAGTGATCTGAACACACTGAATGTCATGTAGTGTGAACTGTACAGAGATCTGAACACACTGAATGTCATGTAGTGTGAACTGTACAGAGATCTGAACACACTGAATGTCATGTAGTGTGAACTGTACATAAATCTGAACACACTGAAAGTCGTGTAGTGTGAACTGTACAGAGGTCTGAACACACTGAAAGTCGTGTAGTGTGAACTGTACAGAGATCTGAACACACTGAAAGTCATGTAGTGTGAACTGTACAGAGATCTGAACACACTGAAGATTGTGTAGTGTGAACTGTACAGTGATCTGAACACACTGAATGTCATGTAGTGTGAACTGTACAGAGATCTGAACACACTGAAAGTCGGGTAGTGTGAACTGTACAGCAATCTGAACACACTGAAGATTGTGTAGTGTGAACTGTACAGTGATCTGAACACACTGAATGTCATGTAGTGTGAACTGTACAGAGATCTGAACACACTGAATGTCATGTAGTGTGAACTGTACAGAGATCTGAACACACTGAATGTCATGTAGTGTGAACTGTACATAAATCTGAACACACTGAAAGTCGTGTAGTGTGAACTGTACAGAGGTCTGAACACACTGAAAGTCGTGTAGTGTGAACTGTACAGAGATCTGAACACACTGAATGTCATGTAGTGTGAACTGTACAGAGATCTGAACACACTGAAAGTCGTGTAGTGTGAACTGTACAGAGATCTGAACACACTGAATGTCATGTAGTGTGAACTGTACAGAGATCTGAACACACTGAAAGTCATGTAGTGTGAACTGTACAGAGATCTGAACACACTGAATGTCATGTAGTGTGAACTGTACAGTGATCTGAACACACTGAAAGTCGTGTAGTGTAAACTGTACAGTGATCTGAACACACTGAATGTCATGTAGTGTGAACTGTACAGTGATCTGAACACACTGAATGTCATGTAGTGTGAACTGTACATAAATCTGAACACACTGAAAGTCGTGTAGTGTGAACTGTACAGAGATCTGAACACACTGAAAGTCGTGTAGTGTAAACTGTACAGTGATCTGAACACACTGAATGTCATGTAGTGTGAACTGTACAGAGATCTGAACACACTGAAAGTCATGTAGTGTGAACTGTACAGAGATCTGAACACACTGAATGTCATGTAGTGTGAACTGTACAGAGATCTGAACACACTGAAAGTCATGTAGTGTGAACTGTACAGAGATCTGAACACACTGAAAGTCATGTAGTGTGAACTGTACAGAGATCTGAACACACTGAATGTCATGTAGTGTGAACTGTACAGAGATCTGAACACACTGAAAGTCATGTAGTGTGAACTGTACAGAGATCTGAACACACTGAAAGTCATGTAGTGTGAACTGTACAGAGATCTGAACACACTGAATGTCATGTAGTGTGAACTGTACAGAGATCTGAACACACTGAAAGTCATGTAGTGTGAACTGTACAGAGATCTGAACACACTGAAAGTCATGTAGTGTGAACTGTACAGAGATCTGAACACACTGAATGTCATGTAGTGTGAACTGTACAGAGATCTGAACACACTGAAAGTCATGTAGTGTGAACTGTACAGAGATCTGAACACACTGAAAGTCATGTAGTGTGAACTGTACAGAGATCTGAACACACTGAAGGTTGTGTAGTGTGAACTGTACAGTGATCTGAACACACTGAATGTCATGTAGTGTGAAGTTGGCATTGCACCTTTTTAAGTAGCTCTATTCGGCCTGACCGCACATCTTTAGACTTGTACATAAAATATAAAAGAAAGAGTTAAACTTAAGAAGAGTAAAAGTTAATGAATGTTTTTATACGTTTGTGCAGTTGGTATGTGGGTATGTGGGCATGTGAGTGATCTGGCTGCACTTGACAGAAGTACTAAAGTGCATTCCTGATTTATGTTTTGTACAGAGAGATGAGAGAGGATTTGGAGAGGTGCAGGTTTAGGGGTGATGGGTACACAGAGAATTTGAGAGTGTGTACAGTACCAGTGTGTTTTACTCCAGGTCTTATATTCCTGCTCATACAAACATACAAAAAACAAAACAGCTTAGACTGGTACCAGCATAATGTATACTGGATAAAAAAAACAAATTTAATGATGAAACTAACCACAAATGAGGTCTAAAAATGCTGGGCAGCTGAAATATTAAATTATTTATTTTATAATTTGACATTAAAGCAAAAATAATAATAATAACAATAATAGGGCGGCACAGTGGAAGATAATAAAGGTAATATAACTGTCATGCTTGGAGCCTCAGTATGATCCTGTGCTCCAGTGTGCCACGCCCTTCTCTCCCCAGTCTCCAGCCAGCCTCCCTCTCCTGATTGGTTAGCTGGGGCTAATTAGCCCCAGCTGCTACTATTTAGGAGAGGCTCAGGGAAAGGCTGGTTGGAGACTATTGCATGGTAACTCTGTTTGCGTCTGGGATCTCGGCTCCTGGTACTCGGTCCGTTCTCGCTCTGTTTGCTCTGTTTGCTCTGTTTGCTCTGTTTGCTCTGTTTGCTCTGTTTGCTCTGTTTGCTCTGTTTGCTCTGTTTGCTCTGTTTGCTCTGTTTGCTCTGTTTGCTCTGTTTGCTCTGTTTCGTCGGTTTCGCCTGTTTCGTCTGTTTAACCTGTTTAGCCTGTTTGTTTGCCCCGTTAGCCTGTTTAGCCCCGTTAGCCTGTTTAGCCTGTTTGTTTGCCCCGTTAGCCTGTTGAGCCCCGTTAGCCTGTTTAGCCTGTCCGTTAGCCTGTTTAGCCCCGTTAGCCTGTTTAGCCTGTCCGTTAGCCTGTTTAGTCTGTTTAGCCGGTTTAGTCTTTGTTTCGCCTGTCCGTTAGTCCTGTTCAGTCCTGTTCTGTCAGTTTACCCTGTCTTGTCTTTATTATTATTAAATATAGTTTCTGTCACACATCTCCGCGTTTGTGTCCGCCCCTCCTGTCCGTCTAGCCCACAAACCGTTACAATAACAATGGTAAAATAGTGAATGAATAAATGATTGAATGATTAAATTATTAATTGATTGATTAAATAAATGATTTAATAAATGATTGATTAAATGAATTAATGAATAAATTAATGATGGATTGAATAGATGAATGAATGATTGCTTGATTGATTGAATTAATGATTGATTAAATAAGTGTATAAATGAATGATTGATTTAATGAATGATTTATTGATTGAATTATTACTTGATTAAATGAATGTATGAATTAATGAATGATTTATTGATTGAATGATTACTTGATTGATTAAATGAATGATTGGATAAATGAATGAATGATTGAATGAGTAATGAATCAACGATTGATTAAAATAATGATTAATTGAATAAATGATTGACTGAATTATTGAATGAATGAATAATTGAGTTAATAATTGCTTGAGGGAATAATTGAATGAATGACTGATTGTATGATTGAATGAATGAGTGATTACTTGTTTGAATGAATGAATCAATGATAAAATGAATGAATAAATAATTGATTGGGTAAATGAATAATTGATTAAATTAATGATCGAATGAATGAATGATTGATTACTTCATTGATTGATTAAATGAATGATTGAATTCATGATTGATTTATTGATCGAATAATTAATTGATTGAATAAATGATTGAATGAATGAAGGAATGATTGAATGAATGATTACTTGATTGTATGAATGTATAAATGATTACTTGATTGATTGAATGAATTTCTTTTTGGTCACTTACAGAAGAATAACAGTTACATTAATCGTGTATGCAAATTTTTGACCTCAACAGTAAATAGAAAACTTTAGTCACGTTTTGTACATTTTTAGTGCTGCAGTTATTGTGCTTCACTCCACACTAAACATTTATTTTATTTAGTTACTTATTATTAAACAAACCAATGTGTTTTTCAGGACTTTTACCATGACCTTGACATTTTGTACTTTGGTAAAATTGCACTGCTGAATTGAAACACGGCACAAACAGATAATAAAGAAAAACGCTGGTAACCTTGGAGGTTCACGTCCGTCAGTTCGGGTTCTTTGTATCTCTGTGAATGCAGCCACTCTGGAGCGTTTATCTCCTTCACAATTATTTCTCTTTAAGGACAGACAGAATGATTATGGAATGTGAAGAAATAAAATGCCCCCTAACCCCAAACCACCACCCCTCCCATCCCGATCAATAAAAATGTGTTAAGATTCCAGCAGAGCCATTTATGAGATTGAACTGAATAACACTGATTATTTCCAGTCATTGTGCACATAATTGCAGAGATTTTTCCCAAAAGTGTTTTATTTTTGTAAGTGTGTCTGTGTGATTGTGATTCCCAGAATGCAATAGTATTAGGCAGTTTTCCATTGTTCCCGCTTCAAGACACTTGATGTAGCACGATCAATCATGTTGCATTTATGTGCTGTAGAAATTATTAAAGTGTTTCCAACTTAAAATGACATCTGAGGCCCTGCTGGTGTTTTGGCAGTATGTTCAATATCCACGTTTCTGATTTGTATTTGTGATTTAATGCTTTAAATATCGTTGTGTGGGACAGATATGTAATAATTTCTCACAAAATTGGGGGCACATACTTCTTCACACCACTCTATATGTACAGTATATGTATAAACAAAGCAAAAATAGACAAACAGGTAATAAATTCTGCTAATTCCTTGGTATTAATTGACCCCAGCTGGGTCTTTGTTCCCACATAAATCAAGTCATGTCAAGTTTATTTGTATAGCTCCTTTTACAGTAGACATCGTCTCAAAGCAGCTTAAAGATATTAAATGACTAAAATTGCCCCTAGATGTGTGCCCTGTAAGGAACTGGCACCCTGTTTAGGGTCTTTCTGTGTGCCTTGCACCCATTAAGAGCATTAAGTGACCCTGATTAGGATAAGCGGATTAGAAAGTGAGTGAGAGAGTGTTTTATGTAAATATACTTATTCTTAATTTAACAGATGAAAAACATGTCCTGTGTTAGGACAGGGACATGTTTACCACTGTACTATCACCTTTCCTTTTAACAGCATTCTGTCTGAATTTGTGTTCCATTTTTTTGTTCCGGTCTGGTTTCTGCTTCCTGTCTGGTTCTTCTAAAGGTTTCGTCCTCTAATTTTAAAGGAATGCTTGTTTAACAGTTTTTGGTCCTGGATTCTGTAAAGTTGATTTGAGACAATGTCCAACCTCCATTGTTGTATATTGCACTTGACGATGCTTTACACATTTTCAATAGGAGACAGAACTGGAATGCAGACAGGCCAGTCTAGCACTTGCACTCTCTTACTATGAAGTCATGCTCTTATTCTCTGAATTTTTTGAACCAACGTTGTGGACTGTAGATGGTGAAATCCCCCAAATTCTTGCGGATGGCTGAGCCTTTTGTAAATGCTGTTTATACTCACCTCTTTCCTATTCACCTGTTTATCTGTAAAAAGTTTTAAAACAGAGTTAAAACAAAAGTTCTCAGTCTTTTATTGCTTCTGTTTCTACATTTTAAAAATGTGTTGCAGATATTAAATAAGGAATTAGCAATAACACAAAGAAAAAATAAAAAATAGCCTGGCCCTGACCAGAGTAAAGATACAATGACAATGTTAAACCCATTAGACTCCTAATGCTGAGCATTGTGCCATCAGTGTGCCATCTGTAAAGTTAATTAGTGCTTATTTACCATATTACTTTGTTTGTACTTTTAAATTGGCTTTATTTTTGCTTTTTCACCTCATTGCACCAGCAGAAATCAGGCCCATATGATCCAAACCGAGCCAGCAGACTGCAGATGCTTTGTTTTATTGAATCCACATAGATCATTTGCGATTGTTACAATCTTGTTATTGAGATATCTATCTTGTTCTCTTGTGCATGTAGCATCGCACTAAATAGGGCTATTAAGATTTTTTTCTTCCACAGGCAATTGCACACATGGTATCTGTGACCATAATAGAAAATAATAAGTGATTCTCTGAAGCACAGCTGCTTCATTATGGTCCGTAGAAAAGACAGTCATTGGAGGATATCATTAGTAGCCATGAGCCATTTTTGTACTTTGTGGATGAATAAAAACGATTTGTAATCTCAATATCAAACAGAAAACAAGATCAATCTAAGCTTTAAAGTTAATATATTAAAATAAATAAATAAATAAAAGAACCAGAAGCTGGTAATAATAGCTATAATAATAATAATAATAATAATAATAATAATAATAATAATAATAATTATTATTATTATTATTATTATTATTATTATAACAGTAATAATAATAATAATTATAATATTACAAATAACAGCTATAATAACAATAATAATGATAATAATATCAATAACAGCAATAATAACAATAAAAATGATAAAAAATAATAATAATAACAATAATTATAATATTAATAATAACAATAATAATGACAATGATAATAATAATACTAACAATAATTATAATATTAATAATAACAGCTGCTATAATAATAATAATATTAATAATAATAATTGTAATAGTATTATTATTATTATTAAATATTAATAATAATAATAATAACAGTAATAATAATAATAATAATAATAATAATATTAATAATAACAGTAATAATAATCATAATAAGAATTATAATAATAATAACAGTAATAATAATAATAGGTGGCACGGTGGTGCAGTGGGTACTGCTGACCAATTCAAGCAAGCTTCTGTGCTAATAAAAAAGCCCCTGCTTTAAAATCTGCATAGTAAAACTGGACCTCCTGCAGTTTTTAATTTAAGGCAAATCTGTTTTGGTTGTTCCTGGATTAGATTTAACCTCATCTAAATAAATTTCCTCTTAGCATAAAGTAACAACTTGGTTTCTTCCTGTCCTTTGCAGGAGAACAACATTCTGTCCACGATTCACGTCTAAATTGTGCAAATGAGCATTTAGATATCAGAACAAAATGCCACTTTGCCTCCAGCGCATCACTGAATTGTTCTGAGAACCCACAAGTGGTTGGCGCTGTTATAAATTGCTTAATCATTTCGGAGAAACATAAGCTGAGGGCGTGCTGGATGAAGCCATCATTACAGCGTTCATGTTCCATCCTAATGATGGCATCACGGGAGAAATTGCTTTACATGATATGTATTTCCTTCAGGCAAAGGAGGAACGTTTTACCCTTGGATTCCTTCAGTTTCTGTCATGCAGGGGTTTCGTCTGAGTTTCGACTGTACTAATAGGTAAACCCACTACACCCTGGAAAAGCACACGTGTATCCTCGCTCACTTCTGGAGAACCGAGATGTCCTTACAGATGAAAGACTCCGCCAGTCTCTGCTGCTGAAAAGCTTCCCAATAACATGATGCTCCCACCATCTATCATATTTAACGGTGAGATTGTGTTAACACACTGAAGCTCCATGATAAATTTACCGCACACACGCTGCTCAAAAAGTTCCAAAAGGTCCCAGCGGAGCAGCAGATAAAGAGATTATGTTTTTCATCCTACAGCTCTGAAGATGACGTGTATGGATGACCCACCATATGCGAGGTCTTACAGTCACAGCTACCGGTCTTTCTGTCTTTCAGTCTCAGAGAGGAGACAGCGGTTAGTTTTAAATATTAACTCCCAGGTACAGGTGACCTCCAAAAACCAAAAACTTTATCCTACCTGCTGTTACATGTGCTGAAAAATCAAACCCTCAGTTTTCTCATGTTCTACCTGCATTTCAACCTTCTGCTATGTAACTTCCAAAAAGGAATATTAGATCCAATTTGTGTAGAATGTTTACAGTGTACTTGCATTACAGCTAGCTGCGAGAACATCGTACATATTATAGTGCTTTAAATCACCATCTGAACCAAATCTGGATTATTATGGATGCAACACTCAAATTTGGCATCCTCCATCAGTTTCTAGCTCATGGCAGGTCTGTTTTTACATTCGTGGCATTTAGCAGATGGCTTTATCCAAAGCGACTTGCAGGACTATGACAGTATACATTCTGAGCACTTGAGGGTTAAGGGCCTTGCTCAAGGGCCCAACAGCAGCAACCTGGCATTGGTGGGGCTTGAACCAATGATTCTCAGATTACTAGCTCAGTACCTTAACCGTTAGGCTACAACTGCTTTTTTGATTATATTTGCATTATTTCACTTTATTGGCAGTATTTGGTTTCTAAACAGTCACGCACCCTTCTTCATTATCCACCATCTTATATATTTACTTTTATTTTAAGTTCATTTATTTTAATGTATATATTTACAAAAAAATCATCAATTTTAATGTATATATTTACAAAAAAATAATAAATTTTAATGTATATATTTACAAAAATACATCAATTTTAATTTATATATTTACAAAAAATACATCAACTTTTATGTATACATTTACAAAAAATACATCAATTTTAATGAATATTTTCAAAAATATTTTTCATTTGCACCCAAATTAAAATGTTCTAGGTTGCCTAGCACCACCTGTAGTAGCTTCTTACAGCACTGGTTGTGCTTGTACCACAGTAAAAAAAACATGTTTACGGGGCTGAATACACTTCCAACACCCTGAAAATAATGACTGAATGTAAAGGTCATTTTTGATTGAATCAGAATTACGTGCTAAATCTGCTGGTGCATGCAGGGCGACGCTGCCATTAGTATGTTCCTGTTTCATCTGTCATAGGAGGGATTGCAATACATGAAATTTCTCCTCCCCAGACAAAACGAGGGACAATTTATCCTCCAATTATTTCCACACATCACTTTTGTCTGCTTTTCTGCTGCACTAATGGGGTGAACCACGGCGCTCTGGAGAGACAGGCAGCTGGAATACACCGAGCTTAAAGAGAGGTCGATGGCTGGATGTTAATCGTTAGCTGGCCGCTGTTTTCGCCTGTCTAACCCCAGGCTAGGTGGTGTTATCGCATCAGAAGGGAATCTGTTTTACAGGATGCACAAACTATTACAGCAGTTACAGTGACACGAACACAGACACATCAGATCGGCATGATGTATTCACGCCAACAACACACTTCAGCATGCTGTCATGTCAGAGCATTTCTGGAGGACAGTACAAGGACCGTTGTGGTAACTAAAGAACTCTACAGTGTGGCTCTAACTAAAGAACAGGCATCTGCGATACTCACTTTTCAGGGAGCACATCTGCTAAACAATGCCTGTCCTGCCTACAACTCAACCTTCAAATTATAAACAAGCTTCTTCAACCTCTCAAAGTACCTACTCACAGTTCTTCTGTTCAGTGTCAGGCATTTCAGGACCATATTGTGGAAAAATAAAAATAATGTCTATCAGCATTACCCTGTCTGAAAACCTAGTGAGCTGTCTTGCTGCCTTCTACCTACCTGGGTAGCTGCCTCAGTAGAGAGAATTCTAATGAGACATCAAACTCATAAGGCAGATTTAGATGCACTACTTAGGTCACCACAGTTAGCCTCAGGATATTCAAACCAACGGGCTGAGGCAGCACAACCCGCTAGTATGCCAGCGAACATCTCCCTCTGTGTACCGAAAATGGTTAAACTGTCCCTGACGAACCTAAATGTCCAAATAAAGTTCACTTGTGCACCTTTATACCTTTATAAATTAAAAATCAACAAGAATATATTTACATTCGACAAGAACTCAGTTTGTTACTCCGCATTCGTCCGCCATATTTGTCATTTTTGTGAGAAAAGTCGTGCCGCACTGAATGCTGGGATTGCCTTCAGCGCTGAGGAGGCGTCGGACGCTCCCTCGTTATTCAGTCAGATTATCACTCAGAATTAAGGCGCCTCAGTAGGAGCATCTTAAGTTATCTAAGAATTTAGACATGCCCTCTTCTCGGGAGTGTAGGATGACGTAAAATGCGTCTATGTAGAGAGATCACTCGGTTTTCAGACAGACCCTCAGTCTTCGACAGCCCAAGTTATACGACTTTAAAATGTTAACAATCTGTCCGCTTTCAGCCTTGTTAACTCAGCCGCAGTCTCTGAGATTTAAAATTCATCTTCCTCCTCCAGTCCTCTCCACCCTGCTCTTACAACTCTTATTAAATCCTGCGTTTCTGCTATCTCCTCTCCTAAAGCTAATTTGATTAATCAGTGGCTCTCTTCAGGTTCTGTTCCATCGTCTCTTAAAATGGCTGATTAGATCCATTTCCAGTCTCTCTTTCTTAGCTAATGTGATGAAAAAAAGTCGTAGCCTTACAACTTTTGGACTTTTAAAACTGTTAAACCCTCTGGAAAAGATTGTTGACGACTTCCTTCTTCTACTAACTCAGATTGCTTAATGTACTTATATTTCAAGACTTTGCTGCAGCTTTGGACACAGTGAATCATAACATACTTGTTTCCAGACTCTCATCAATTAGTATTCAGTTGTAGCCATTAATTGGATTTGATCCTTATTTTTTAAACTGACAACAGTTTATCCACAAAGTTGAATCAGTTCATCTGGACACAAGTTTGTTGTAGAGATACGTTTTGTCACTCAATCCGAATGACTTCTTCAGTCTGAGTGACGAAACGTATCTATACAACAAACTTGTGTCCAGATGAACTGATTCAACTTTGTGGATTTGTGTACCTGGATTATTGAGCATGCATCAACTGACAACAGTTTATTTCTGTTGGTGCTCTTAAGACTTCCACTGTCACTCAGGGGGTGCCCCAAGGCTCGATCCTAGGATCAATTTTATTTAAATTATACATCTTATAAGTCGCATAAGACTTCCACTGCCAGTGTCACACAGGGGGTGCCCCAAGGCTCGATCCTTAGACCCATTTTATTTATGTTATATATCTTATAAGTACTCATAAGTATCATAAGTCTTCCACTGCTACTGTCACTCAGGGGGTGCCGCAAGGCTCGATCCTTGAATCAATGTTATTTATATTATACATAATATAATTTATAAGTATATTTATAAGTATAATATATATTTATAAGTCTCATAAGTCTTCCACTGTCACACAGGGGGTGCCCCAAGGCTCGGTCCTTGGATCAGTTTAATTTATATTATACATCTTATAAGTGCTCAAAAGTCTCATAAGTCTTCCACTGTCACTCAGGGGGTGCCCCAAGGCTCAATCTTAGATCATTTTATTTATATTATACATCTCACTATTAGGCCTGATCATGGACTGAATTCACTGCTATGCTGATGATATGCAGCTCTACATTAGCATCGCAGTTATTGTATCAGCTCAGTACACGCATTGCTGCTCTAAAAGTTTAGCTTGTTGCTCCCAAAGCGCTGGTTTCTAACTTTTCCAGACGTTTTGTGAATGTGGATGGTGTACCTGTCATACCGGTTCAAGTAATTAAAAACCTTGGCGTCATCTTTCATTCATCACTTTTATTTGAGCAGCACATCAAGTCTGTCACTAAGACTGCTTTCACCCTGAGCTCAGTGACAACTACGCTGAAATGTTGGTGAATGCTTTCATCGTTTCTTCATCACACCTCTCTTTTTATTCATCTCTCTGCTAGACTACCAAACCGGCATTATCATTCAAAATTAACAGCCAATTCAGAGTTCTCAAATTCACTAATCACTCCACATTGCCTCCATCCTTCTTAAAAACGATGCATTGATATATTGCACACAATGATATGTGGTCATGTTTCAAAATTATGCTCAATCAATGTGGTTAAAGTGAACTCTGTCATGTCATCGATCCAAATCATTCATGCATTCATTTAGGTGAGAAAAGGAAATTAAAAAGAGGTTAATCGTCCCTACCATCCAAAACTGCCCACACCAGCACCTTACATTTACTTTACTTTACATTTTGCACGTTGCACAACAATCTGACACTAAAATAACAGGCTAAATAAATAGAATCTATTAATTAATTAATTCATTCATTCATTCATCGGCTTCACTGGTTACCAATATCTTTCCTAATCTTGCTTACTTCATCCCTTACTAAAACCCTTCATCAACTTGCTCCAATCCGTTCTCTTACATCCTCTGGCTCTGGACTTCTGGCGGTCCTATGTACTAGACTTGTGTCCGTATGCAGCAGATCTTTCATTTCCGCTGCCCCCCGATATCTTAATGACTACTCCTCCATGTCTTCCTTCAAAGGTCAACTAAAAACTTTTCTCTTTACCGCGCTACTTTTTCCTTCCTCGTGTCTTATTTCTGTTGTTCCCCTCCTTCAGTTCTCCTTTTGTAAAGCGTCCTTGCGTTTGAAAGGCGCTGTATAGATTGAGGTTATTAGCAGTATTGCAGTACGCACATTCGAACATGGAAGCGATTATGTAAGCCAAACACCAAATAAACCACAAAACAATAATCCCACTAATGGAATACAACAGTAGGCGGTGGGAGAGATCCTGAGCTATTTCTACATTGTTCTCTACGAGCGTTTTTTCTCCAAGATCAACAATCCTACCTACACAAACCTTTGTGAGCTGAAGGTCTGTGTTGCCATGGGTACAACGAGCCGAAAGCCAGGAGTCAGACCACTTAGAAAGAGAGAATACGTTATGTACAGAAGAGAGTAAAAATATTCATCCAAATGGCTTCTTCAGTCAGAATAATAAAGTGCATCATGTTTCCTGAATCCAGCATGAGGGATATAAAGAGCATCAGACCTGTTACCCAGCACCTGTTACCAAAAACAGCTCAGCAAGGTTTCCTTTAGGGACTGACGCTGCATTCGCAAGGTTCTCTGCATCTATTCAAACACATTAATCCCACTGATTTTTATATTTATTCATATCTTGAGGGGGTTCTATTTTAGTTACAGGTTCTATATTTAGTTACAGGTTCTATATTTAGTTACAGGTTCTATATTTAGTTACAGGTTCTATATTTAGTTACAGGTTCTATATGATTCATCAGTCCAAGTTTAACCTCAAATACCGTCATGGGCGATTTTGTATTTCCAATTCACCTCACTTACACTTCTTTGTACTCCAGGAGGAAACCGGAGCGCCCTGAGGAAACCCACACAGAGACAGGGAGAACATGCAAACTCCATAAATTGCTACCCATTAAAACACTCATGATTTTAATAGGAATGATGCATTGATGGATTGCACACATTAATATGTAGTTATGTTTTAAAATAATGCTCAATTGTTTATTAAAAGTGTAATAGAAAAAAATAACAATGTGTCAGTGACTGAGATACATACATTCATTCATTCATGCATTTAGGTGGGGGAAGGAAATTAGAAAGAGGTTGTTTGTGCCTCCCATCCAAAACTGCCCAACCCATTATTATTATTATAGTTGTGTCCCGATTCAAGTCATATAATACTAAATTCATAGCAAATTAGTACACAGCCATTAGTTACTATTTTAATACTATTTGGGATGGTAGGATGTGCTGTGTGGCATGATCTTGTCAGTGATGTGCAGTAAATACATTTCCAAACGTGCCAACAATGTACACCAATTCCAAGAATGTGAACACAGCCTCTCTTCATCCATTGTCTGTTTTATCACTAGTTTATCCTGGAGTCATGGTGGGTCTGATTCATCTGGACACAGGGCACAAGAAGAACGGCACAGAAAAGACCCTGGTCGCCTGGCCGGGGAATCGAACCCAGGCCCTTCTTGCTGCGAGGTGACAGAGCTAGCCACAGTACCACTGAGCCACCCTGAAGTTAATACATTACATTCTAATGGATTACATGTTACGGGTCCTGCTGAATTAACAAGGTTGCAGACAACACTGTCTCCTCACAGCAAGAAGGTCCTGGGTTCGATTCCCAGGTGGGGCCGTCTGAGTCCTTTCTGTGTGGAGTTTGCATGTTCTCCCCTTGTCTTTGTGGGTTTCCTCCGGGTTCTCCGGTTTCCTCCTACAGTCCAAAGTGTGTGTGTGTGTCTGCCGGTATCTGTGATGGACTGGCGCCCTGTCCAGGGTGTTTCTGTGTGCCTTGGGCCCACTGAGAGCTGACATGGGTTCTAGCACCCCCTGAGACCCTGATTAGGATAAGCGGCTTAGAAAGTAAGTGAGTGAGAGAGAGTGAAGGAGTCTGCTGTTGTTTTGTTTGTTTGCCTGCCATGTTTTGATTGATTTCCTGGATTGCCACTTTGCTGTATTAACCTACTCCGTGTGGCCGCTTTGTCGAGACACCGGCCATTTGGCTCGTCTGGGCTTTGTTAATGCTCTGGACGTTGCATTTTCCAGCTTGTGACTAATTTGGTTTGGACTTTTTCATTATTTTCAGTATTTGTGTATAATTTGATTGAGTTTGTATGTGAGACTAAATCAAACATCGATCCTGAAATGGACTTCATTAAGTTAAACTTTGTTTTTTTCTTTATGAACTAAAGGTCCCATTTGGCTGTTTTGATGGAAAATATGCTGGAAAAAAAGCGTAAGACAAGAAGAATTTATTTGTGTGTGAGAGAGAGAGTTTCTAATTTTAATTAATTCTTAATTTAGATGCATCACATTAAGAAATGTAATCGAACTGGCTTTGACCATGATGTGATCGTTAGTGCCAGACAGGCTGATTTGGGTATGTCATCAACTGCTGATCTTGTGGGACACATTCTGTATTCACAGGAGTATCTAAAGTTTACACAGAATGCTGCAAAAGAAATAATAATAATAAAACATCCAGTGTGTGGCAATTTAGTGAGTCGAAACAGTTATTAGATTTTTAAACCTTGAAATATATATATATTTTTTCTGATTTCTTAATATCTTTATGGACACAATTTACAATCTTGTACTATTGACTTCCGGCATCTTATAACAGCCGCTCTGGTCAGCAGATTTAAGTCTAGTAGAGCAGCCTGGAATTGAGGTAGGAGGAAAGGAGGAAGGAAGAAAATCACAACCAAAAAGTGCATTAATTACTATGACACATTTTGATATTATTAAAAGCTTAAAGCAATACTACCATAAAGACAGATTTTAAATTTAATTACTGCAATACACTTGTTGGAAAGAGGCGAAATAAGAAGATAATTTTGAAACATTCCACAATAAGCAGTTGAATTGTTATTAGGTGAGGGTGTCAAGGGTGTCAACAAGAAGCTCATAATACACATGAAAAGCATCAAAATCCCGAGCTACGGTGCAAAGTGCTGCTTTGTTCAGCGCTCGGCTTGAGTGGTGCAGTAAAACGCCATCAAAGTGCGAATATGAGACGAATCGGCATTTGTGTAAAATAACCATTAAATCCAGTCTGAAAGCTCCACATGTACAGTGGGGTCAAAAAGTATTTAGTCAGCCACTGATTGTGCAAGTTCTCCTACTTAGAGAGATGAGAGAGGTCTGTAATTTTCATCATAGGTGCACTTCAACTATGAGAGACAAAATGAGAAAAAAAAATCCAGGAAATCACATTGTAGGATTTTTAAAGAATTTATTTGTAAATTATGGTGGAAAATAAGTATTTGGTCAATAACAAACAAGCAAGATTTCTGGCTCTAACAGACCTGTAACTTCTTCTTTAAGAAGCTCTTCTGTCCTCCACTCGTTACCTGTATTAATGGCACCTGTTTGACCTCCTTATCTGTATAAAAGACACCTGTCCACAGCCTCAAACAGTCAGACTCCAAACTCAACCATGGCCAAGACCAAAGAGCTGTCAAAGGACACCAGGAAGAAAATTGTAGACCTGCACCAGGCTGGGAAGAGTAAATCTACAATAGGCAAGCAGGTTACCAAAGTAACAAAGGCTACCATCAGTATACACACTACGCCGAGAGGGACTTAAATCCTGCAGTGCCAGGCGTGTCCCCCTGCTTAAGCCAGTACATGTCCAGGCCCGTCTGATGTTTGCCAGAGAGCATATGGATGATCCAGAAGAGGATTGGGAGAATATCATGTGGTCAGATGAAACCAAAATGGAACTTTTTGGTAAAAACTCAACTCGTCGTGTTTGGAGGAAGAAGAAAAACCCAAGAACACCATACCTACTGTGAAGCATGGGGGTGGAAACATCAGGGCGACTGATCCGTGTTAAGGGAAGAATGAACGGGGCCATGTATCATGAGATTTTAAGCCAAAACCTCCTTCCATCAGTAAGAGCATTGAAGATGGAATGTGGCTGGGTCTTTCAGCATGACAATGATCCCAAACACACCGCTCGGGCAACGAAGGAGTGCCTCCGTAAAAAGCATTTCAAGGTCCTGGAGTGGCCTAGCCAGTCTACAGACCTCAACCCCATAGAAAATTTGTGGAGTCCGTGTTGCCCAGCGACAGCCCCAAAACATCACTGCTCTAGAGGAGATCTGCATGGAGGAATGGGCCAAAATACCAGCTACAGTGTGTGCAAACCTGGTGAAGACTTACAGGAAACGTTTGACCTCTGTCATTGCCAACAAAGGTTATGTTACAAAGTATTGAGTTGAACTTTTGTTATTGACCAAATACTTATTTTCCACCATAATTTACAAATAAATTCTTTAAAAATCCTACAATGTGATTTCCTGGGTTTTTTCTCATTTGGTTGTCTCTCATAGTTGAAGTGTACCTATGATGAAAATTACAGACCTCTCTAAGTAGGAGAACCTGCACAATCAGTGGCTGACTAAATACTTTTTGGCCCCACTGTATCTGTGTTTATCTGGATTTTCCTCCCTGTTTCACTTTTGAACTTGTGTTACAGCTCAAGCTTCTGAGAAATTGTGAGAATCAGCTTCTTCCAGAGTCTAAAATGCTTATCAATAAAAAAGCTTAACGTGGCTTAATGTAGGAAAAGAAGGAGACAGGAGCACTAAACTTCTCTTCATCATTACTGATCATAAGTTCTCTCCACTAATGACATTCCTCACTCATTGTTTTAGTACAATAAATCATGTTAAGCTTTGTTCACATTAAGCCTTGTTTGTATGGCCTGAGTCGCTTTTACTGCGTCATATCAAACAGTTGGTCTCATTGGAGGCGCTTTGAAAAGGTCAGCGGCAAACTGGGTCACTTTTTTTATATGTATATATTTTCTTTATGCATTTTCTCCCTTTTTTAGAGCGTCCAATTGCCTGATTGCATCACGCTTCCTCTCCACTAATGCTGATCCCCGCTCTGATTGAGGAGAACGAAGCTAACCCACGCCCCCTCCGACATGTGGGCAGCAGCCGTATGCATCTTATCACCTACACTTTGATGAGTGCAGTGCAGCTCGGCGTTGTGTATGGAGAGACACACCCTGACAGCACTCTTTTCTCATCTCTGTGCAGGCGCCATCAATCAGCCAACAGAGGTTGTATTTGCACCAGTCATGGGAGAGAGACCCCATCCGGCTTAGTCCCACCCAAGTCTGAACAACAGGCCAATCGTTGTTCATGTGGCCGCTCAGCCTTAGCCGGCAGGCAAAGCTGAGATTCGATACGATGTATTCGAGATCCAGCTCTGGTTCCAGCGTGTGTTTTTAGCAGCTGAATTGTTATGAGGTGAAAGTGCCATAAAAGACTCTCTTTTTACCATCCATCAAGCATGATATTGTAAAAAAAATCCAGGGAAAACTTATTTTATCCATATTCTTCTATGTTTGTTTATTGGGTTCCTTTTTTCGTCTCAGCAACTTTACAGTGAGTTGTTTTCTTTATTTCTCTCAATCCACAGGCTTCAAACTTATTCCTGATGATTGACATGTGTGCTCATAGGATCTTTTGATTTCTCTGAGATCCAGAGCTTTGATTTTTCAATACTTGTGCTCCACACGTTTCTTCCGACAACCTTCAATATTCAGGAGAAACTTCAGTGCATCAATCACGTTGAGTGAACTCGGATATTTCCACCGTTGAGGTTTTAGTATTTTGCTCTTTTCATTTGGTGTAAATCATATTTCACTTATTTAAGGCTTCGATTTTTAATTATAATAGACAACAGATACCATGTGCACGTTAAGGATCTTATCAGACACTATTTAGGGAGCAATTAGGAGCAGCTGTGCTAATTAATAAAATAATATGCTGTCAGGTAGCCAAAAATACATGGATGAATAATAATCTGAACACACTGCATGTCTATGAGCTGCTGAATTTGACTAATAGATTTTTTATTATAATCACACTGTTTAAATCTAAAACAAATGTGTATTTTTTATTTATTACAGATTTTTTTTCCCATTTTTGCACTCCCACACACAAACCTGTTACAATATGTTAGAATGAATTCATTTGAGTGTGTGGCGTACACTCTGAATTCATTCAGCTTGCTCCCACTGCTAAAAATATTTCATTATTATTCATTATATAGTTTTGGGCTTTATTTGTTGCTTTTAATATAAATAAAAGCCGAAAGCTGGATTTAAATCAAACAGCATTAGGACCATTTTAACAGCATGTGTTAAAAGAGTGTGAGTGCAGGACTAGCCTGCCTGCAGCCCAGACTTGTCTTCTATTAACACAGCAAAAGAGCTGCCACAAAATACTGTAAAACTGGATCAGTCATTAATGATTATTTAGTGCTTTGTCGTTGGTTCTGAGAGTGGTGTCGAGTTTTGAAGGCGATGATTTTTAAGGTATTGTGGCGCCGGCGAGTAGGAAGGATAGCGTCAGGGCCGCGAGTGAGCTGCCTTTGGCAGTTCATTCAGTGGTTTAGGGACAGACACCCATTCATACACACATACATTCATACAACAGACAAACATATAAGCTACTTACCCAACTCTCACCGCAGCCACCCCACTCCCAACAACGGGATACACGGCTACGGTGAGCTTAGACACCACTGCCGCAAGGCTTTCTGGGTAAAGCCTGTGCCGGCCCCCCAGTGGCGACGCTACAGTATTTTTCCCAGAAGGATGTTTGTGAAACCTGTTAATGTGTTCCATGGTCCAGTAGAACTGCATATATTTTAGGCTAATGTAAAATAATGAGGTTGTTTTTGACACTTATACACTGAAAATAACACAAATATAATATAAAAACACTGAAATACAATTATTATAATAATTAATAAAAAAATACAAATTATGAAATAAAAATTAATAAAAAAATAAAATAAAACCTGCACTTTACCTTTACTTCTTTATTGTTTTCTTATGATTCATAATTGTGGGGATACTTGATCTTGGAATACGGGCTTTGATAAAGGGCTTCGAGTTTCAAAGATTTTGAGTTTAGGGGACATTGAGTTACAAGGTACCACTGTACATGCAAAAAAAGTAATTCACATACTGTCCATCCCATTTCCAACCAATTAAGGAGAAAAGGTAACTGAAAATTCCAATTTATAGAATGATTATGCTTTTTCAATATTTTTCTACAAACCATCAGTTATAGACTTCATCCAAATGCATTTAAAATCACATACGTTTTCTCTTTTGGCTTTTCATTCACACTAAAATTGCATTTTTACGCAACACAATTCACGGGTTGTAGGCATAAATTGAACATTGGAGGGACCAAATTTACAGAGCAGAAGAAGGAGGGGGGGGGGGGGGGGGGGGTTCTTGCCATTGTTAGATATCCCTGCTATATAAACAACATATGGAAACAATGACAGATTTCAACATTTTGCAAAGTTAGTAAACAGAATATGTTTATGTATCATTTTTACATCAGTATGTTGGGGAGGGGGGCATTTACAGCATATCTGAATATAATATATGCCGACCAAGCATAACATTATGATCACTGACAGGTGAAGTGAATAACACTGATTATCTCTTCATCACGGCACCTATTAGTGGGGGAAGGGGGATATATTGCAAGTGAACATTTTATCCTCAAAGTTAATGTTAGAAGCAGGAAAAATGGGCGAGCGTGAGGATTTGAGCGAGTTTGACAAGGACCTAATTGTGACGGCTAGACGACTGGGTCAGAGCATCTCCAAAACTGCAGCTCTTGTGGGGTGTTCCCGGTCTGCAGTGGTCAGTATCTATGAAAAGTGGTCCAAGGAAGGAACAGTGGTAAACCGGCGACAGGGTCATGGACATGGGGAGCGAAGGCTGGCCTGCGTGGTTCGATCCAACAGACGAGCTACTGTAGCTCAAACTGCTGAAGAAGTTAATGCTGGTTCTGATAGAAAGGTGTCAGAATACACAGAGAATCACAGTTTGTTGTGTATGGGGCTGCAAAAGGGGGACCAACACAATGTTAGGAAGGTGGTCATAATGTTATGCCTGATCAGTGTATATTGTGATTATAGGCTTGCCATGAATGCATCTTCAAGGGCTGAAGGAATTTAAAATGTGATGTGGATGTGATACATGCGATTTCACATGATCGCAGCACTAACACATCCAAAAGACATTATTAGGTAATCGTAATTCCTTCTCTTAAAGGTTATTGTATTTATTTTCTCTTAAAATCAGTTTTGGTTCTCGGATATTCTCAGAAAATATAAATGTAAGTTAATTAGTGGCTCTGAATTGTCTCTTGGTCTGATTCATTAAACAAAACTGACTTATTATAAATTCCTGAGATTATATCTCCATGCTCAGATCTTGTCATCTCACATAATGACTTACGAATATATATAAAAGTCAAATTCATTTGTAAAGCACTTTTTATAATAGACATTGTCTTTAAGCAACTTCACAGAATCTGGGACCAAAAACCACCTGCTGAGCAGCCGAGCGCAACAGTGGCAAAGAAAATTTCCCTTAAAATTACAAGAAAGAAACTCTGAGAAGAACCAGACCGACAGAAACCAGAAACTTAATGCTGTTCTGTACAGCTAGTCATCCTTCACGGCTCACGTTGCTAATCTAACCCGATCCTTCAGGTTCTTCTAATACAACATCAAGAGGATTCAGTGATTCCACTCATTGAAAGCCACTTAGATTTTTGAGCCTGGACCAGAGCATCTTACCTCTGACAGGACTTCCAATGTCAACCATCAGACCACTTCAACTGATTCGAAATGCAGCCGCAGTCCTGGTCTTTAATCGACTCCGGTCACATCACACCCCTGCTACGCTCTCCTCGCTGGCTTCCTGTCGCTTCCAGCAATACATTTAAAACAGTGACGCTGGTCTACAAAGCTAAATATGAAACCTCGACCTTTCGATCATTTCATTATGTACCGTGTACCCTCCGAGTCTGAGGTCTGGATCATCAGGACTCATAGAGAATGTGCATTAGGGCTCTTCAATGTATTAGCACCCAGGTGGTGAAATGAACTTTCCCTGTACCTTAAAACAGCTGAATCTGTGCTGTCTGCTTGAAATCCTTAAGTAAAAACGACACTATGGGTGTGTTCGAAAACCTATTGAGCTCTCCACATAGACGCATTTTACGTCAGCCTATGCGCGCTCCCGAGAAGTAGGCTGTTCGAATTCTTAGATACCTTGAAATGCTGCCTAGTAAGGCACCTTAAATCTGAACAATATTTTGAAAGAATAACGAGGGAGCATCTGATGCTGCCTTAGCGCTGAAGGCAATCCCAGCATTCAGTGCGGCACAACTTTTCTCACAAAAAAATGAAATAATATGTCAGATGGTGCGGAGAAACTTAAATAAATTATTATTGATTTTTAATTTGTATAAACTTGCACAAGTGTTTTTATTTGCAAATTTGGGCTTGTCAGCAAATTTAACTGTTTTCGGTACACGGAGGGAGACGTTAGTTGACATGCTAGTGCGTTGATGTAATAGTGCGTTCAAATAACCTGCCTTATAAGTCAATGACTTATTAGAATCCTCTCTACTTATGCAGCTGCCTATGTAGGCAGTAAGACAGCAAGGCAGCTCACTAGGTTTTTGAACAGACCCAATATGGACAAAAGTATTGGAACACCTCTTCTAATGTACACCAGATCAATCTGTGTACCTGCTGTATAAGGGTAAACGTATGTATAAATACTAGATCACATTCCTAAATGTGCCCACAGTCCTTCTTTACAGTCTCACCCCATTGCTAACAGACATGAACACATCCAAGACCACACACACGCTCACTCATTAGCATCTGTTCAGTGTGTAAAACCATAAGGACAGATTAGAAATGCTTAATATTCCAATTAAATGAATGCAGACATGACTGATGACAGAAATGGATAATTTTTTTACTTTACGGGTAAGAAATATTAAAATCCTCTACAGACCTCTAAATCAGTGGGGAGCTTATGTTATGCTAATGAAAATGGATTTACATTTTTTTAAATACAACTTTTAATAATCCCTAAACTTCTGATAGTTTGTGAAACTCGATTGTGTTTGTAAGTAGACTCTGATTCTTAAATAGATGCCGCCACACATTCTGTTACCACTGAGAGAATTCGGTACTAGATATTTTGTTAAATAAAAAAAAAAAAAGCGAGTAAAAGCTTCTTTAGTAGCAAGAGAACCCAGAAAAAGCCACACGGCTCCTTGGATGGTGTAATGGTAAATTACACTGACCCAATACTACTGGGGTCCTGGGTTTGATTCTGCAGAATATGTATATGTATAATATTTCCATTGGTATATTGGGGGACATTGAGCATATTTGAATATTTGGGATGTGCCCCCCAGTGTATATTGAAATTATAGCCTTGCCATAAATGCTTTTTGAAACCATATATATTGAAGGGTTGAATTAATTAAAAATGTTATGTGGATATGATAAATGTGACCTCACATTATCTCAGTACCAGGGTGGCATGGTGGCTCAGTGGGTAGCCTTGTTGCCTCAGAGCAAGAAGGTCCTGGGCTCGATCCCTAGGCGCAACAGTCCAGGTCCTTTCTCTGTAGAAAGGACAGTGTGGGTTTCCTCTGGGAGCTCCGGTTTCTCCTACATTCCAAAGATATGTAGGTGAGGTGAATTGGAGATACAAAATTGTCCATGACTGTGTTTGACATTAAAAACTTGAACTGATGAATCTTGTGTAATGAGTAACTACCTGTCCTGTCATGAATGTAACCAAAGTGTAAAACATGACGTTAAAATTCCAATAAATAAATAAATATAAATAAATCGCAGCACTAACACATCCAAAAGACATCATTAGTCAATCAAACTGCTTTCTCTTCTTTTCCTAAGTTTATATATATATATATATATATATATATATATATATATATATATATATATATATATATACACACACGTATATATGTGGCACAGTGGTAAATTACACTGACCCAATACTGCTCTGGTCCGGGTTTAAATCCGCAGTGGCACTGTTAGCTTGTTGGGCATCTACATACAGCTGTGATTGGCTATGTCTGAGAGGGGGTGGCTATGGATGGGCCTTCTGTCTGGGGTGTGTTACTGCATTGCGCCTTATTCTGGGAGAAACTGGACCCACCACAACCCTGACCAGAATAAAGCAACTGTAAAGCCTGAAAATATAATGAAATTAAGGAACAACTAGAACACTTACCTTTGATCCCTCAGCCGGGATGTGTTGACTGTATTGTGCTATGTGTGACTTTTCTGTATATTTACCCATCATTCCCTTCTCTTCTGCTTGATGAGTAGAAAGGGGAGTCACGTGGAGCTCAGCGTGGCTCTCCATACACGATACGGCTCGACATGGCAGGTGATAAGAAGCAGCCACAGTTCGGACACGTCTTCGAGTAGGTGTGTGGTGATTCGGCTCTCCTTGACCAGATCGGGGGTCGTGCAAGCGGCAGCGGATTCACAATCGGGAATTAGAAACATCTAAGTACAGAGATAAAGGGGAAATTCTGAAGCCCTGCGATGGATTGGTGCCCATTTATACACATTAGTTTAGTTCGCTACTTCATTCCTGTTATTTTGATTGCCTGATTATTGTATAATTTTGCATTGGTAGCTCGGCGGTTAAGGTGCTGGACTTTTAATCAGAAGGTTGCTGGTTCAAGCCACAGCTCCAATTGTAAGTCACTTTAGACAAAAGTGTCCACTAAATGCTGCTAATGTAAATTCGATAAGCGTTTTAAACTCTCTTAAAAAAAGCTGATTCTCACCATTTCTCAGCACTCCAAGCTGTAACACGTCTTTAAATGAAACAGGATTGTTATGGATAATTAAAATGGTGAGTTGAGCTCAGTGTGTAACAGTATTTATTCCGAAACCTTATTGCTGTAACCGCAGCTGAAAATTAACTGCAGATTAAAAAGGTGTTTTATAAAATTAAAAACATGAGTATAATTAATCCTGTGCATGAACGCACACAGTGTAAGGTTCCTCAAAGAGAAGTGGCTTAGGGAACAAGAGAGGGGATTAAACCTTGTGTGCACTGGAGGAGATCTTCTTATATGTTCTGATTTGCATTCATCAGTCCATCAATTCTTAAGTATTAAGTCTTGCTGTCCCTGCTACTGAGAAGCATGATGCTGCCACCACCACATTTCACTGTAGGTATGTAATCAGCCAGGGGATTTCTCCAGACATAGTGTTTGCTGTTTTGTCTTTGCCAGAGTTGCTATAATATTCCTTTTACTCAAGCTTGCTTCCATCTCACCACTTCGTCATGAAGTCCTCATTAAGAGGGACCGTTGTTTTTTTTTTTTACCACTAGTTGTAGCCTAGTGGTTAAGGTACTGGACTAGTAATCGAAAGGTCACTGGTTCAAGCCCCACCACTGCTTGGCTGCCACTGTTGGGTCCTTGAGCAAGACCCTTAACTTTCAATTGCTTGGACCATATTCTGTCACAGTACTGCAACTCGCTTTGGATAATGGCGTCTGCTAAATGCCGAAAATGTAAATATTCATGTCTATTAATATGGAGTCGGACACCCTATTTGTGACTATAACAGCCTAAACTCTTCTGGAAAGGCAGTCCTTGAGATTTGGTAGTGTAGCCACTGTTGGGCACTTGAGCAGAGCTGTTGTTTACTGTCCTTGATGTGTCTCTTGCAGGGTACACCATTGATGAATTGAGATTTGAAAAGGGGTATCTTAAAAGTCTTTGAGCATTTTGGTGCAAATCATTCCGCTGCTAGTATTTGCCTGTGGAGATTGCACTTAAGCAATAGCTCATTCACAGATTCATTCATTGTCTGTTTTACCACCGCTTCATCCTATCCCGGGACACTGTGGATTCAATTCCTGGGACGTAAGCTAGGAAACACCCTGGACAAGTCGCCAGTCTATAACAGTGTATCTCTAGTTAATCTGACTGCATGTCTTTGGACTGTGGGAGGAGTACCTGGAAGAAACCCACATAGCTAAGGAAAGCACATGCAAACTCCACACAGAAAGGACCTGGAACACTTAACCTGGGAATCAAACATAAGCACTTCTTGCTGTGAGGTGACAGTGCTACCCCTAAGCAATAGCTGAAAAAGCTCAATCGACTACATTAACGGGTGTACGTGGTGTCTGTACGATTTGGCCATTCTGTCTACATATCTCACATCAATTCCAGAATAAATCCAGCCCAGTATGACCACAGCAGGACAGTGACATGTTTTGTTTTGTTTTTCTTTCCCTCCTGTGTGATTAAAGTAGATTTTTTTTGTGCCTTGCACCGTATCAGGGCCGGTTTCTGAATCGGAAAGGTCACATGTCAGATTTCTGGGTGCATTACTGCTGAGCTGACGGGTGTTATCACATAAAGGCAGTGGATGGCGGCTGCCATGCGCGTTATCGCGTGGAGGCCATCGATGGCAGCGAGGCTCTGTCAGACTCAGCGGGACTCCGCCGAGAAGCATCACCGATAAAACGGTGCGTCGGCTGGGATTTCGGCGAGCTCTCCTCTCTCCCCGGCTCGGATCCTCCTCCTCCCGCTCTCTCCTCCGTCACTCGATTAGTATCAAGCTTATTATTGCCGGCAGGCTGGAAAAGAAGGGCAGCGCAATGTTTGGTTGATCAATATGTACAAGACAGCGACAGCAGAATGCAATTAACGTCTCTGCCGCTTTCTTTGTGAGCTCTGGAGGGGACTGTAAATACACTCCTTTACCCCGCTGCCAAGCTGTGTTACCCCCACTGTGCCTCCTGTGCTTGTTTTTGTGTGTGTGTGTGTGTGTGTAGGTTTTAAGTCCTATGAGAGCATCAGATCTGCCCAAGATTGCATTTTTGCATCTAAAAACATTCCTTTGAGATTTTGGATCCGCATCAGGTCAGCGCTTCACATTTTGTCAGCTGAGCGTTCATCCCGGAGGTGCTGTATTAAATTCAGATCTGATGACTAGGAAAGCGATTGTAGTACAGTTCAGTTTGTGTGAGACGACTCGTGTATGATTTATTACCATGCTGAAAGAAGCCATTATACCATGGTTAATCGTAGCTATTTATAGACGTACACAGTCAGTAACAATAGGTTGTGCCATTTAAACGATGCTCTGTTGGCACAAAGTGTCCCATCGAGAGGCCTCAGACGAGCACACATGCTGACCGTACTGGTCACTTAGCATAGAAGTGGCCCTCATCGTTGGAACTTCCTTCCGGAGGACTTGAGGGTTTTGGATGACCTGAGCATATTTAGGATGAGGGTGGAAACCCAACCATTTCAATTAGTGTTTAATTAACATTTTATTTTATTAACACACACGCTTTTAAAATGGTTCTTTTCTTTGATTTATTGCTTTTTTATTGTTGTATTTGCACTTTAAATGTTTTAATTGTTCCTGTCTTTTAAGTTTAATTCCTGTCATTTGTAAAGAACTTGGTGAAAGTTAGTTAAAAAAAAGTGCTATATACTGTAAATAAAGTTATTATTATTTTATTTTTTTATTTTTTTATTATTATTATTATTATTGTCATTAAAAATAGTTTAATTATTCTTTTTATAAATATTATTATAATTATTGTTTTTATTGTTATTATTCGTATTATTATTATTTTTTTCATATTCTTGTTATTTTATTATTTTTATTGTTATTATAAGTAGTAGTAGTAAAAGTTATTTTAATAATAACAATAATAGTAATAATAATTATTATTATTATTATTTTCAATATTTTCCAAATAAATATTATTATAATTATAGTTTTACTGTTATTATTTTATTAGTAGTAGTGGTAGTTATTATTATTATTTTCATTATTATTATTATTATTAGTAGTAGTAGTAGTATTTTCATTATTATTATTATTAGTAGTAGTATTAGTAGTAGTAGTATTGTCATTATTATTATTATTATTATTAGTAGTAGTAGTAGTAGTAGTAGTAGTAGTAGTATTTTCATTATTATTATTATTATTAGTAGTAGTAGTAGTAGTAGTAGTAGTATTTTCATTATCATTATTTTTTAAATTTTACAGAAAATATGGACCACAGATAATAATTTTGAAATGGAAGCAGTTTGGCACAACATTTAAATTTTCTAGCATTGCCCACCCAAACAAACTGGACCGTGGAGGTAAGAAAGATCTTAACATCCCTCTAAACAAGGTCTAAAAGTCACCAACAGACCTGAGAGAAAACTCAGAGAAAACCATTCCTGCAGTACTCCATAATTCAGACAGAGCGGCGGGACAGAAGCTTCTGTTGAACTCAGAGTTTATAAACTTTATATGAAGAGCTCGGGGAACATGAGCAGAAAGAGTCTCCGGTCTGTAAGTAACTCTAAAACTATCGAACCCACAGGTACTGCACACACAGCAGGTTAATTAAGCTAAACATAATTAAATAAGCTTCAGGCTGTGAATTGATTTTGGACCTCTGGCGCTCAGGACCGTGCTAGTAATGTGAAATACTCTCTTTGATTTTTAATTTTGCTGTTATGTGTGATTAATTAATGCTGAATCAGGTAAGTGCACATAATACGAATTTATTTACTCATTCAATTATTGTATGTTTTATGATTGCTTTATCCTGGTCATGGTCACAGTGGGTCTGATTCATTAGGCAAAAGGAAGGAAACACCCCAAACAGATCGCTATTCCATCACAGGGCAAACACACACACACACACACACACACACACACATTCATACCCACTCAGGGCAATTTCCAGTAGCTCAGATTTACATGACTGCATGTCAGTCAAGAAGTTTGGAACAAAGGAAAGATGTTGGGAAATAAGGAAGAAAGTTTGGACGGAGGGAAGGAAGGAAGTTTGTAAAAAAGGTAGTTTGGATGAAAGGAAGGAAGTTTGGATGGAAGTAAGGAAGTTAGGAAGAAAGTTCAGAAGGAAGGAAGTTCATTCATTAGGAAGGAAGTTCAGAAGGAAGGAAGGAAGGAAGGAAGGAAGGAAGGAAGGAAGGAAGGAAGGAAGGAAGGAAGGAAGGAAGGAAGGAAGGAAGGAAAAAAAAGAAAGGAAAAAAAGAAAGAAGGACAGAAAGGAAGGAAGGAAGGAAGGAAGGAAGGAAGGAAGGAAGGAAGGAAGGAAGGAAGGAAGGAAGGAAGGAAGGAAGGAAGGAAGGAAGGAAGGAAGGAAGGAAGGAAGGAAGGAAGGAAGGAAGGAAGGAAGGAAGGAAGGAAGGAAGGAAGGAAGGAAGGAAGGAAGGAAGGAAGGAAGGAAGGAAGGAAGGAAGGAAGGAAGGAAGGAAGGAAGGAAGGAAGGAAGGAAGGAAGGAAGGAAGGAAGGAAGGAAGGAAGGAAGGAAGGAAGGAAGGAAGGAACGAAGAAAGAAAGGAAGGAAGTTCGGAGAAAAGGACATACTGTATGTTCGGAAGGAAGGAAGGCAGGAAGTTTAGATGGAAGGAGGGAAGGAAGAAAGTTCGTAAGGAAGGAAGTAAAAAAGTTCGTAAGGAAGGAACGAAGTTTAGAAGTTTGGAAGGAAGGAAGTTTGGAAGGAAAGAAGTTCAGAAGAAAGGAAGTTACAAAGGAAGAAAGGAAGGAAGTTCGGAGGGAAGGAAGGAAGGTCAGAAGGAAGGAAGAAAGTTTAGAGGGAAGGAAGTTTGGAAGAAAGGAAGTTTGGAAGGACGTTTGGAAGGAAGGAAAGAAGTTCGGATGGAAGAAAAAAAGAAGTTCGAAAGGAAGGAATGAAGTTCAGACAAAAGAAAGTTCGAAAGGTAGGACGTTCAGACGGAAAGAAGAAAAAAATGAAGGAACAGGAAGGAAGGAGGTTCAAAAGGAAGTTTGAAAGGAAGTTCGGAAGGAAGGAAGTTCTGAAGGAAGGATTTAAAATTCTATCACATATTAGGGAACCCTTTTCTGAAAGGGTATATTATTATTATTATTATTATTATTTAACCTCAGTAATATGTTAATGAAGTTACCTAAAAAAAAAGAGATAAACAGTGTGTGTGTGTGTGTGTGTGTGTGTGTGTGTGTGTGATATTTGGTTTATCCTCTGACTCGCTATTGTTGTTAAATAGCTGTTTATAGTGAGTGTAGAATAATTACAGAGAGCATCATTAGATGAAGATCACCTCCTGTTCTGCACTCTGGAACCTGTTTCCATTTATTCATTAAGTGGAGGCACACGAGTAAATAAACGTCCAATTCAGTCACGCTGAAAAAACTGCTGATGATACGAGAGCCACACGACTAATTCATTTATTCATTCATTCATTCATTCATTTTTTAATAGCAGCTTTATCCTGAGGTCTTCTGGTTACTAGTTCAGTACCTGAATGAGATGTTTGTTTATTGTTTATTAGGATTTTAACATCATGTTTTACACTTTGGTTACATTCATGACAGGAACGGTGGTTACTCATTACACAAGATTCATCAGTTCACAAGTTTATATCAAACACAGTCATGGACAATTTAGTATCTCCAATTTACCTCACTTGCATTTCTTTGGACTGTGGGAGGAAACCGGAACACCCGAAGGAAACCCACACGGACACGGGGAGAACATGCTAACTCCACACAGAAAGGACCCAGACCATCCCACCTGGGGATCGAACCCAGGACCTTCTTGCTGTGAGGCAACAGTGCTACCCACTTACGTTCAGGCCACAATGACTGCAGGGCAGGAAAACACCCTGGCACTAATCCATCACGGGCATCAATGTACTCATTTCTGGTCTGGTTTCCCAGAATCAGTGAGCATACTGTACTAACACACCAATCCACCTGCCACTGCCCCCCTCAGACACAGCCAATCATCTGCATAAAGCTCGGCTGGGGATTCGAACCCTGATTCCTAGCAGAAGGGTTGGCACGGTGGCTAAGTGGGTAGCACTGTCGCCCCACAGCAAGAAGGTCCTGGGTTCAATCCCCAGGTGGGGCAGTCCGGGTCCTTTCTGTGTGGAGTTTGCATGTTCTTCCCGTGTCTGCATGGGTTTACTCCGGGTGCTCCGGTTTTCTCCCACAGTCCAAAGACATGCAAGTGAGGTGAATTGGAGATACTGAATTGTCCACGACTGTGTTCGATATACCCTTGTGAACTGATGAACATTGTGTAATAAGTAACTACCGTTTTCTGTCATGAATGTAGCCAAATGTGTAAAACATGACGTTAACATCCTAATAAACAAACAAACAAATCCTAGCAGCAATTTACAGCTGTGCCACCTGAGTGCCTTAAGCACTATTATATATTGTTATTTGGACACCTGACCATGAGCTTGCTGGAGATCCTGTAGCCTAGTGGTTAAGGTACTGGACTAGTAATGCAAAGGTCACTGTTTCAAGCCTCAGCACTGCCAGGTTGCCACTTTTGGGCCCTTAAGCAAGGCCCTTAACCTTCCATTGCTTAGGCAATATACACCGATCAGCCATAACATTACGTCCACCTTCCTAATATTGTGTTGGTTCCCCTTTTGCTGCCAAAACAGCCCTGCAACTGTGATGCTCTGTGTATTCTGACACTTTTCTATCAGAACCAGCATTAACTTCTTCAGCAGTCTGAACTACAGAAGCTCGTCTGTTGGATCGGACCACATGGGCCAGCCTTCCCTCCCCACGTGCATCAGTGAACCTTGGTCGCCCCTGGCCCTGTCGCCGGTTTATCACTGTTCCTTCCTTTGACCACTTTTGATAGATACTGACCACTCCAGACCGGGAATGCCCCACAAGAGCTACAGTTTTGGAGATGCTCTGACCCAGTTGTCTAGCCATCACAACTTTGAGGATAAAATGTTCACTTGCTGCCTAATATACCCCCCCTCACCAACAGGTGCCGTGATGAAGAGATAATCAGTGTTATTCACTTCACCTGTCAGTGCTCATAATGTTATGCTTTGTTGGTGTATACTGTCACAGTACTATAAGTTGCTTTGAATAAAAGTGTCTGCTAAATACAGAAGTAAATGTGATGAAAATGTAATGTGATCTTTTGAGAAGACTTTCCACAAGATTTTGAAGTATGTCTGTGGGAATTTGTATGGCTGGTCACTGATAATGATCAAAAAGCCTTAACTGATGTTACGGTTCATTCCAAAGCTGTTCAGGTCAGGGCTCTGTGCACTAGAGGCCACTGGAGTTTTTTAGTTTTTTTTAAACGAGATTTTCTTCGTGTCTTTATAGAGCTCGGTTTGTGCACAAGGAAGGGCCTTCCCTAAACTGTTGAAGCAAAGTTGGAAGCATCAAGGTCATTGATTTATTATACCTGATAGCGATTGTCGTGGCTTAAACACAAGAATTAAATAATTAAAAGGGGCGTCCCGATACCTTTGTCCACATTAAAGGTCACCCCAGCAGATCATTCATCTCCACTTACTCTGTCCTGAGCATCCTTCTGCATGTCCTCCCTTACAGCATCCATAAACCTCCTCTTTGGCCTTCCTCTCTTCCTCCTGTCTGGCAGCTCCATCCATATAACTCTCATCCCTCCTCTGCACGGGCTCAGATCATCTCAATTTCTTCTATTCAATTCTGACTCACCTCCCTAACTTCATCTCCAAAACGTCCTACCCACGCTGCCCCTCTAATACACTGCTTCCTAATCTAGTCCATCCTCGTCACTCCCAACAAGAATCTCAGCATCTTTGTGTTTTCCACCTCCAGCTCCCTCTCCTGTCTTTTTCAGTGCCACCATGTCATCAATGTACTCATTTCTGGTCTGGCTTCCCAGAATCAGTGCAGTGAGCGCAGTGCAGTAACACACCAATCCATCTGCCAACCCCCCTCAGACACAGCCAATTGTCTGCATGAAGGACCGCTAAGGATTCGAACCCTGATTCCTAGCATCAGTGGACAATCTAGGCTACAACCATACAACTAGTTCAGTACCTGAATGAGATACGTTCAGGCCACAATGATTGCAGGGCAGGAAAACACCCTGGCACTAATCTATCACGGATTTGACACAGTTTTTTACACCGGATGACCTTTCTGACTCAATTCTCATCTCTTTAAGCAAAAGTGTAGATTCAGTTCCATTCAGGTTTTTGTTAAAAGTCTTGCATTCATTTAAACCTGCATTTAGGGGTTAAAATGTTAAAATGGTCTACCCAAACTATTAGGAAAGGATCAGCACATTCTGTCATACACCACTAATACACTGCATAGATTTTAAAGTACATCAGTGTGGTAATAGTTTAAAAAAAATCCAAGGATAAAACCCTCTCATTACTGTTTGTTCCTCGTCATCCAGCTGAGCTTCACCATTTTTCATTTTCTGTCTCTTTGAAATCTCACACAGACACCCATCGCTTCTGTCTGAGTGTTGAATGTGCAGGTGGAACAGCAACCAACAATTAGCTGCTGGAGAAATCTTCCTCTACGACAAGAAAAGCAGCTCCAGGTTATAAGCTTTCAGTTCTGCCACTGAGAAATCTATACTACCTCAGACAAAACTACCACATCTAACTAGCATGTACAGCGGTACCTTGTAACTCAACGTCCCCTAAACTTCGTCGAGGAATTTGTACCTGTGTGTGCAACTGCTGTTTTGTTCAGCGCTCGGCTTAAGCGGTGCAGTAAAACGTCATCAAAGTGTGAATATGAGATGAATCTGCATTTGTGTGGAATAATCGTCAAATCCAGTCTGAAAGCTCAACATGTATCTGTGTTTAGCTGGATTTTCCTCACTGTTTCACTTTTAAACTTGTGTTACAGCTCGAGGTTCTGAGAAATTGTGAGAATCAGCTTTTCAAAGAGTCTAAAACACTTATCGTAAAAAAAAAAAAAAGTTTAACGTGACTTAATATACTAAAAGAAGGAGACAGGAGCACTAAACTTCTCTTAATTATTACTGCTCATAAGTTCCTCCACTAATGAAATTAGGAAATAACAGCACAGCCGGAGCAAAGGAGGTTTTGCCACTTCTCATGTGAATGTGCTGTTACTGAATGTAATACAGTATTCGAAGATCAAGCATCTCCACGATTAAGAAGCATTGGGAAACAATAAAGAAGTAAAGCTAAAGTGCAGATTTTATTGATATTTAACAGTTTTCAGTTGTATTTCAGTGTTTTTTAGTGTATAAGTGTCAAAAACAACCCCATTATTTTACATTAGCCTAAAATATATGCAGTTCCACGGAACCATGGAACACATTAACAGGTTTCCCAAACATCCTTATGGGAAAAATATCTTGACGCCACTCCCAAAACCAATTGATGTCAAGTTTAAAGGTACCACTGTATAAAATTAACAAATGCTTTTATCCAAAGCGACTTACAGTACTGTGACAGTATAATATCTAAGCAATTACAGGTTAAGAGCCTTGCTTAAGGGTCCAACAGTGGCAACCTGGCAGTTGCGCGGATTGAACCAGTGACCTTTTGGTTACTAGTCCAGTACCTTAACCACTAGGCTACAGCTGCCCTGTAGGCTGCAGCTAAGGATCTTTGTCCTTTGTTTACTTCCTAAAGAATGTTCTACCTTTAAGCCTAGATTTCAGATCTTTTCAGTTTCTCCCACCACCTGGAGAACAGTGGATGAAATGATAGATGAACTTTCTAAAATGAAACACTGATAAAACTGAATAATTACTCATTGACCCCCAAACTTCAACTGTAGTCTGTAACTTAGATGTACTTTTTGAACCTGGTCCTTCTTTCAAACCTCATATAAAGACTCTAGTAAAAAGGGTTGTATTTTTTTACCTCTTTGTAATGTTGATCGTCTTTGCTCCACACGCTCTCCATGAGAGGTTCTGAAACTCTGCTTCATGCTTTCATATCATTCTACTTCACATATAGAAACTCACTTTTTACTGCTGTCGCAAATAAAACCATTCAAACTACAGTATTTACATCACTCAGCCTTTGTAAAAATCAGCTTATATTACCCCGACTCTGTGTCAGTTACACTGGTTACCTGTTCCCCTTCATATTCAGTTTAAACTCCTGTTTACATACAACAAATCTCTACATGGTCGATGACCGGTGTGTTTATCTGGACTCTTATTGCACCCTTATTGCCCTGCTTGAACACTTCAGTCCTGTGATACAGGGCATTTATCCCTTCCAAAATTTAATTTGGTCACTGATGGGGACAGATCATTCGGCATAATGGCCCCCAAACTCCTAATACATACTTTCATTTTTCTACTTACTGAAGGTTTTATTGCTCCCTTCTCTTTGCCTGTGTAAAGTGACCTTGGGTATGAAAAAGAGTGATATAAAATAAAATAATAATAATAAATGATAATAATAATAATAATAATAATAATAATAATAAATTACTACTACTACTACTGCTACTACTAATAATAATAAATAATAATAATATTATGAATAATAATAATAATAATAATAATAATAATAAATTACTACTACTACTACTACTACTAATAATAATAATAATAATAATAATAATAATAATAATAATAATTTACATTTTAGGCATGTACAACATGTATTTATTCAAAGCGATTTACAATATCGACTAAACACAATTCAAGCAATAGAGAATTGCTCAGGACATAAGGTTTTGCTCAGGGGCCCAAAAGTGGCAGCTTGGCAGTGGTGGGACTTTAACCAGCGAACTGCTGATTACTAGTTTAGTATCTTTACCACTGAGCTACATTTGCCCAATATTCAGTAGCCCGACATAAATGAGATTACAATAAACTTCATTCTTATTTATATTTTATCTTTATGTTGTTATTGACTGACTGTTTTGCCACACTGTGTACAACTTGTTAAGCAGATGCGATTAAAGATTGAATCTACGATCAGCCTGTGGTGTGCTGCCGACCTGTCCGGGGTGTTTTCTGTCTTTCGCCTGGTGAGTTGGACCCATCACGGCTCTGACCGGGATAAAGCAGTGGTAAAACAGACAGTGATTAGTTAAATGAATGAATGAATCTCTAATCAGCTGGAATGCTGCTTATGAAGGCTAAAAAATGCTGCTAACTACATTCCTCAGCCCAGACCTCCAATAATTTGAGTCTTTCTGAGAAACAACAATAGCTGTAAACAGAGAGGCGGCTCTGGTGGTTGGTATTGATATTACTGGGTAGAGAATCAATTCAACAGGAAGCAGAAGTGTTTAAATATGCAGTATGAACTCAGACCCAGAACTACTGTTCTTTAATAAGTAATCCTCCCCCTGTCCTTTTTTCACATACTGTACAGCAGTGTAAAAATATTTCCCCAGTTTGGAATGAATCATATTGCTATTGAACACAGAATGATTTCAAATGTAAAAAAAGAAAACACAATAATATTACATCAGGTGCTCAGGTGGTGAGCTGGGATCCAGAGTTTGAATTCCTAGTGGTGCTATCGGCCAGTTGGGCATCTACAAACGGATAGAATTGGCTCTCTAAGGGGGGTGGTCAAGGCCCCATCATGGACTAGCAGCCTGTCTGGGGTGTGTTTCCATTAGATGTGTTGGTGTAGTGATTCCAGGGAAGTGGAACTCACTGTGCACATGATCAGGATAAAGTTGTGGTAAAAACATAAAAATGAAATAAAAGATGATATTACTCAAATGCCTTTTGTAAAGATATTGTTTTATTTATTTAGGGGACATAGTTATATAAATTACAATCATATAACTTTTGTGTAAAACTAATCTTACCATAAATAGATGCACCATATACATAAATGAAATGTATTTATGTATAATTTTATCATTTCAATAATAGTATGCATTACATATTATGTATTTAAAACACCTAGCTTTCAATTCAGAAGTAAAACATCAACTGCACATGCACATCATGTACCTGTCAACACTGGAGTGCTGTAGGGAAACCCAGTTTGCTCCGTCCTTTTACAAAATTGCGTGTTTACTAAAACATGCTGGTTAAAAAAACACACCTAATTTAACTGTGATATTTAATTTGTTGATTTAAAAAGGTTCTGATTTCATAACTAGTATCTCTATCATGTCAACTTTGTGACATGGCCTCCTAATTCCATGACAGCAATAACAATTGATTACAGGTGGTGACTTTTTGTGCCTGTATAAATAAGGCTAGTTTGATTGCACCATTTAAAAAGTATATGGAACTTTGGTGTCTAACCATATCAGAAGAAAAGTTGCTTACACCAGGGTTTTTCAAACTTGTATATATATTTTAATCGCCTTTACAGTTGCCGTCACAGTGCTTTCATGCCTTTCATCAGCATTTTGTGCATCTCCGTTGCCATATCCCAATTTGAAACAAAATGTAATGTTCTGTCTTTGCTTTATTCCTGTCTGATGCCACCTTTTTAACCGGCTGCGTTTAAATGACTGCGCCAAGTGGACCTGATAAACCACGCCCACCACACACTAGATGTTACTAGTAAAAATGTCCCTTGATATCTATGCGCATTCTCGAACTTGTTGCATGTGTTTTATTCAAGATATCTGACTATTCACTGAACTTTTTGTCCACACCTTGTATACTACCTGATATGGAGAGAGTAATAAAGAGTACCAACAAAAAATAAAGAGTACATACAAAAAAAAATCAAGGTGCACTAAAATGTAGAAGAGCTACTGCTGTGTACCAGTGAGTACCAGCCCACTTTAAGCACTGGCTTAGAGACAGTTTGTCCAGATGGTCCAGTGTAATCAAATAATCCTTGAAAAAGGTCTGGCATGAAGCAAAACACAGGTGACACTGTTCACAGTCAGGTGAGCTTTACATGAACGTGAGCTTAGACTGCATGAGAATATTGAGGTATGTAACAGGTATGTTTTAAATTAAGTTTTAAAGGATGAAAGTGAACAGCAGAAACGGAGAGATTGTGGTAAAGAGTTCTACAGTTTAGGGGCCATGAGACTGAAACATCTTCCTCCTGCAGAGACCAGTCTGAGATTAGGGATGTCAAGAAGACCAGCATTAAAGAAACTGAGTGTACGGGCAGGGCAGTATAAGAAAGATAGATGGATGAATGGATGGCTGGATGGATACTTTATAATCCCGAAGAAAATTAAGGCCTCAGTAGCAAGTTACTCACTCACTTTCTTAACCGCTTATCCAATTAGGGTTGGGGGGAGGGTGTTCTGGTGCCTATCCCAGCTTTTCAATGGGCACAAGGCACACAGTAATACCCTGGACAGGGCGCCAGTCTATTACAGGACACACACACACACACACACACACACACACACACACACCTATAGAGCAATTCAGTGTCTCCAGTTTACCTGACTGCATGTTTTTGGACTGTGGGAGGAAACCGGAGCTCCTGGATGAAACCCATGCAGACACTGGGAGAACATGCCAACTCCACACAGAAAGGACCCGGACCGCCCCGCCTGGGGATCGAACCCAGGACCTTCTTGCTGTGAGGCGACAGTGCTACCCACCGAGCCACCGTGCCGCCTAGTAGCAAGTTACATAAATCAAAATCAAAAATTTATAAGTTCTGCTAAATAAGGGGGTGTAAGACCGTGCAAAGACTTGTAGAGGAGCAGGAGGAGTTTAAACTGAATGCGTTATGAGATAGGTAGTGATAAAGCTTGGCAGTGTAAAGCCTGCTGGACTGTGGACAGTGTCACGTGTTTTTGTTATGGCTATGTATGTAATGTGTTCATCTAAACGCAATATGGTGTCTTCATAATGGATTAAATAAAATACTCTAGTGTGTGTGTGTGTGTGTGTGTGTGCCTGCGCGCTCGCTCTCGAGTGCGTGCGTGCGCGCGTGTGCGCGTCTGACTCGCACAATGTGTGTGTGAGTGCGCGCGTCCGCGACTCGGATGGAGAAGTCGGTGGATGCGCTTCTGCTCCTCGTTTGTGGGATTTGCCGCTAGTTTAGTTTGTTGTAATTAATTTCGTGCATCGTGCAGCATCCTGAGTGAGAGGAGATGATTTTCACACACCAAGATTTAGTGTTAACACCAGGATTTGGGTTTGATGCGCTGCTTTAGATGACGAGCTTCGTATTTTGCGTATTTTGCTGGCAGGAATTAATTTTCCCCCGGTGTGGGAGCCCGCGGTGCGCACGGATCAGAGCGGAATACTGAACTGGAGAATAATCACTGTAGTGATCATCCTGTGTGCAGTTGGACTAGTTTTCTGAGCTGATTTAACTTTTGTTATTTATCTTTCTTATCTCGGTTCACCCTCTCGGTAACTTGGCGTGTGCGCGCAATGTTCGGCGCTCCGGCGCCACCGCGGCTTGCCGGTGAATTGGACCAAACCGGAGGAGGCGCTCGGTCTCACGGTCAGTCCGCGATTATATTTTCGGCGATGCGACGTTTGAACCCGTACAGAGGATGATTATTAGGCTGCAAGTGCTTTAGACAGCAACTCTAACCCGGGAGAGAACCGCGCAACCACCCGAGAAACCACGCATCATCAGGACAATTGCAGGAAACTGCGGGCAAATCACAGCTGATATGGGTGAGTTGCGTGATTATCTGAAGCTCTAAGCACAAATCTAGTGTTTATCCCAAATATATTGATATATTTATATCATCACGATTATTTGTTTCCATTAAGATTTGCATAAATATTCAGTGTTTGAAGGGGATGCGCATTCCGTCTTGTGTAGTTCAATTCATCCAACGTTGAATAATTTGCATACTGACTAGTGCCAACTTACAACAAGCTGCATTCTAATAAACAGTCAGTATTAACTTACCACATAAACAGCATTTCAGTACTGTAAAGGTTGCAGCAACTCTTTTAGGGTGTTGAATTAACGCCTGCAGTGGTCACCCTCACTTGTATCTGCATCAATGCCCTATTAAACACGGTACTTGCAAGAAATCCCTTCTGTAGGTGTTAATTCAGCGCTGTAACCATGCAGCACGTGTCCAGTGTTAGTGTGCGTATGTGCGTAACACCGAGGTGAATATGTATTAAGTACCACTAAAGAAGATGTTAATAATTCCTCGTTGTCAGCACTGTAGGTGTTAATTCAGTACCGTAGATAGTCAAGCAGTGGTGATCTTACTATGCCCAGATTTGCATAAACACCATGAGTATTTATTCCATAATTGAAGAGATACAAGTAAACACCAGAGGTCTAACTGTACATGTTATTTAATACTTTGGGTATGATTTGCTGAACAGCAGTGCTGAACCTGCATCAGAAGGGTCGAATTAAGTTTTGAATGTGTTGAATTTGGTGTGCTTAAAGTGGACTATCAGGTTGTGTTCAGTTTAATTTTATTTACATTACATTGACATTTTAGCTTTTATTCTCATATTCTTTATTGCATTTTATTTAAATATAAAGTACATCAAGTCTATTTTGCTCTGTATTGATGTGTTTGTGATGTTTGTGCACTTTTCCTTTGGGGATCAATAAAGTAACCAATCAATCAAGCAATCAATTGCAAAATAATGATGGTATTAATGTAACATGGTAAGAGAAAAAATTATTAGAAGCTTGCACTATCGATACTGTGCTACTGTAATACAGTTGTCCAACAGTGGTCAATGAATTCAAACCCTCGCTGAAGCCTTTGTGTCCAGTGAAATTTGCAATAACTTTGTATTAAATGATGTTAGATAATTCAGCATTGTGAGACTGTGCTCTGTATGGGTTATTCAACACTGTGGGGACCGAACATACAGACCCTGATGATTTACCCTTTTACAGAGTTAAATCAAAGCGCATTGTTAATTTATTTATTAGCACTAATGACAAAGTTAACACTCATTCAATAACACAAGAGAATGTAAAAATCTATCAGTGCAAAGGTTTATTATTTCTAACTAATCAAATTGTGCCTTTGGGTATTTATTCCATAATGTAAGAGATAATAAGGCCAATATCAAAGCTGTACATGTACAAAATGTCAAACTGATCCCGTGGGGTTAAATTAGGTCTTAGTGTTGAATTCAGACCTGTAGTGGTGAATTAACCTCCTCAGTGTGGATCTGTGGTCGGCAGGATTTGCATAGAGCTGTTGATGGCAGAACGTCTGTTCATTTATCCCTGCGACAGTCAGCAGCGTAGATGCTAGATTTGGAACGCGTTCAACAACGCTGAATCAACAAGTACAGTGTTCATTTTATTCTGGCTGTATTTGCACAAACAACGTGGGTATTAATTTTTTTTAATATGAAGAGTCATTCATGTGTATGTGATGTAGTATTTAACCGAGTCAAATCATCTCACATGGCATTAGATGCAAACCAGTAGTTTGGAAAAAAACACATACATGTACAGTGCTTGTGTCCAGTTGGTGTTTTGTTCTTTTAGCAGTTTAAAGGATGCTAATTTAGCCATAACATTAAAACCACCTCCTTGTTTCTACACTCACTGTCCATTTTATCAGCTCCACTTACCATATAGAAGCACTTTGTAGTTCTACAATTACTGACTGTAGTCCATCTTTTTCTCTGCATGCTTTGTTAGCCCCCTTTCATTCTGTTCTTCAATGGTCAGGACCCCCACAGGACCCCCACAGAGCAGGTATTATTTGGGTGGTGGATCATTCTCAGCACTGCAGTGACAAAGACATGGTGGTGGTGTGTTAGTGAGTGTTGTGCTGGTATGAGTGGATAAGACACAGCAGTGCTGCTGGAGTTTTTAAACACCTCACTGTCACTGCTGGACTGAGAATAGTCCACTAACCAAAAATATCCAGCCAACAGCACCCCATGGGCAGCGTCCTATTGACCAACTCAAACAGAAGCAATAGATGAGCGATCGTCTTTGACTTTACATCTACAAGGTGAACCAACTAGGTAGGAGTGTCTAATAGAGTGGACAGTGAGTGGACACGGTATTTAAAAACTCCAGCAGCAGTGCTGTGTCTGATCCACTCGTACCAGCACAACACACACTAACACACCACCACCATGTCAGTGTCACTGCAGTGCTGAGAATGATCCACCACCTAAATAATACCTGCTCTGTGGTGGTCCTGTGGGGTCCTGACCATTGAAGAACAGGGTGAAAGGGGGCTAACAAAGCATGCAGAGAAACAGATGGACTACAGTCAGTAATTGTAGAACTATAAAGTGCTTCTATATGGTAAGCGGAGCTGATAAAATGGACAATGAGTGTAGAAACAAGAAGGTGGTTTTAATGTTCATTTGTTTGCAAGAGAAAATCTAAGGAGAGGATCCCAGTTTCCCTGGCCCCCAGTGCTCTGCACCATCATGCAGCACTCTGAGTTTGTACTGTTAGTGTTAATACTATGCAGTACTGTAAGGTATTAATTGAACAGGCTGTGTTTGTTTAAACATGGAGTGCTAAATTGTATTAAATAATGTGGGTCAGACATAAAAGTGCTGAGTACTACAGTGCTTATTTGGTTTAAAGAATTAATGTGGGTTGCATAATGTGAGTCAGTGTGGTCTTTCATTAATAAATATTGTACGTTATTTATAATAACCTACATCATGTTCACACATTTGGATGTGTGTGAATAAAGTTGCTTATTTCTAATAGGGAGACGTTTTATAAAAATACACATTTATAGAAGTATGTATTTATAAATGTACTGAATTCCATTAGAGGTGTTAATTCATTAATAATCAAGCGAAGAAAATACCAATTCAGCAGTCAGCACTATAATGTCATGCATCATTAACAGTGTGAAATCCACCTACAGTCCTCACATTCTGCTACAACTTTTATAATGTTAAATTCAAATAAACGTACACATTTCTGAATTTGAATACCATGACAGTAAATTCATAAATAAATACATCCTGTCAAAATTTAGCACTTGTAGGTATTATTACAATGGACACTGTATGGTCAAAAGTATTGGGACACCCCTTCTAATTACTGAATTCGTGTGTTTCAGCCAGAACTGTTGCTAACAGGTGTACTAAATCATTTATGTAAAGGCAGATATGTGCTTCTAACTTTGCAGCAATGGTTTAGGGAAGGACCTTTCCTGTTCTGGTATGACTGTGCCCCTGTGCACAAAGCAAGCTCTGTAAAGAGCTCAGACTCACTAACCACCCTTGGAATGAACTGGAACATCAACTGAGCAACATCAGTGCCCAGCCACATGAATGCTCTTTTAACTGAATGGCACAACCACACCACAGACATAATTCAATGTTTTGTGAGAGGCCCTCTCAGAAGAGGGTCTGATGTTATAGCTGACAAGGTCATAGAGCTCCCTCTTTTTAAATACCATTTGTTTTTGAAATGGGACGTCAAACAAGCTTATGGTCAGGTGTCCAAATACTTTTAGCCATATAGTGTATCAGATTATTGTGGTGGTTCAGTGGTCACTAAAACAGCCCATTTACATTTTACATTTTCAGCATTTAGCAGACGCTTTTATTCAAAGCGACCTACAGTACTGTGACAGCATACAGTCTAAGCTACTGAGGGTTAAGGGCCTTGCTCAAGGGCCCAACAGTGGCAACCTGGCAGTGGTGAGGCTTGAACCAGCAACCTTCTGATTAGTGGACCAGTACCTTAACCACTAGGCTACAACTGCCCAGCCATTGGGAGTCAGTGCACTTTCAATGCACCAATTCCAAACCAATATAGAAATAGGACAGTTTCATCAGGAAGGTCATACCAGTCATTAAAACTGGTATGACTGGTATGAGGACCATAAGCTGTGGTGACCACTACATACGGATGCAGCCGAAATAATATATATGCCAGAATATGTATATGCCAATATAACAAATATCAATAATATACATATATAAGTACAGTATATACATACATTTACAGTATATACTATATCAGCACAGTACAAGGTCATTCAACACAGTAGGTATTCATCAAATAATGCTGGATAATTTATTTATTTATTAGGATTTTAACGTCATGTTTTACACTTTGGTTACATTCATGACAGGAACCGTAGTTACTCATTACACAAGATTCATCAGTTCAAGTTTTTAATGTCAAACACAGTCATGGACGATTTAGTATCTCCAGTTCACCTCACTTGCATGTCTTTGTACTGTGGGAGTAAACCGGAGCTCCCGGAGGAAACCCACACAGTCACAAGGAGAACATGCAAACTCCACCCAGAAGGAACCCAGACCGCTCTACCTGGGAATCGAACCCAGGACCTTCTTGCTGTGAGGCGACAGTGTCTCTCTAATGCTGGATAAACATCCACAGTGGTTATTTGTATGAAACTGGTTTTGCCTTAACGCCTAACGTTAATGGTGTTAATACAACGTACAATGTAAGCATTTTTGAAATAATGAATTACAGTTTTACAGATATTCATCCAACTGTGCAGGACAAAGACCTGCACAAATACTGAAATACAGATGATTCATTTGCTTATTTGATTTGGCTCAGGTTTTTTTTTTACGGCAGATGCCCTTCCTGACACAACCCTAAAATGTACCCGGGCTTGGGACCTGCACTAAGGGTGAACTTATGTGTCCCAGCAGAGGCGAGATTCACATAACTCCATGCACCTTATGTATTTGTAAGCCTAGCCCGGGATTTGAACCCCCAGTATTCTAGCAGCGTGGCTTTTACCTTTACGCCATTAAGTTCACATGAAATACTAATTCAACACTGTATGTATTAAGTAAATCAAAGTTGTAATCTGAACAGTTAATCTGAATTAACACTGTTTGAATCCTTCATGTTGATCTTCACAAATACTGTGAATGTTCAGAAATATAATTGTGTGTTCGTTCACTTTTGAATGTATGCACACAGAAGTACTGAACGCATTTGTAGAGTTGAACTAAGGTTTGAATTTGGATTACACTGACAGTTTATATCATTTTATATTTAAAAAGTCACCATATGAAGGTATAAAGCCACCAACTGTGAACTGACCTTTAAGTGTTGAATTCTCACCCAGGGTGTTGATTACTGTCCAGTAGGTGTTAATTATTGTAGGGAAATTGTTCTTTTTGTACTGCTGTAATAAATACAATTAGTACATGTAACAGGAAGTATGCTAGCCCACTGCTGCTGAGATCTGGGATCCAGGGTTTGAATATTAGCGATGCTATCAGCATGTCGGTAGTCTGATGAGGGGGTGGCCCAAACGGTCTAGCTATTGGAAGGCGAACTTGTCAGTGCGCTCGCAGTGCCAGTCCCAAGCCCGGACCAGCAGAAATAGGAGGGTTGTGTTAGGCTGGGCATCTGTGCCAATACTGTGGCTGTTGTTCGTTGTTCGTTTATTTATTTACGTATGCAAAAAGAACTGAACATTTGTAGCGTTGAACTAGTGTTTAGATTTGGTATTAAATGTCACCATATATTAAAATATATTTCCAGGTATAAATCCAACTGTGAGCTGACCTTTCAGTGTTGAATTCTCAACCTGGGTGTTGATTACTGTCCAGTAGGTGTAATGTACAGAAATAGTTCTTTTGTATTGTAATTAATACAACTATTATATGAAACAGGACATATGCTAGCTTACTGCTACTGAGATCTGGGGATCCAGGGTTCTGTCGGTAGTCTGCATGGACGTGATTGGCTATCGGAAGGCGAACCTCTCAGTGCGCTCTCAGTGCTGGTCCCAAGCCTGGACCAGCAGAAATAGGAGGGCTGCTTTTATATTTTGGTTATAAGTGGTGAGGGTGGGAGGAGTATTAATCAGTCGTGTCTGAGAGACGCGTATAGTCCGGATTTAGCTCCATCTGATCTCCACCTATTTGGACGCTCAAAGAAGCTTTAAGGGGAAGAAGATTTTCATGTGATGATGATGTGAAAGCAGCGCTGCATCAGTGGCTACTGACAGCATTAAAAAGTTGGTACGACGCTGGAAAAATGCATCGGAAGGTGACGATGTAGAAAAGCTTTTTGAAGAACCCTCGTACAAGAGCAGCCGACTGAAAAAAAAATATTGAATTAATTTCTACATTATTAAATTACATTTATTTTGTCGTGCTGAAGTAAAGCTCACAATCTAACAGTGCAAACAGTCATATTATCATTCAATCTTGCAGTGATCAGCACTGTAGGTGTTAATGCAGCACTGCTGGTGTTTAATTTAATTATATAACAGTGTAGGTGTTGATTCTCTGCTGTACACGTGCATCCAACAGTGTAGGCATTCGCTCGACCCTGTTGAAATTCATTCGACTCTGTGGTTTTTAATCAGTACAGTGGGTATTAATTCCAGACTGTAGGTGTTAATAAAACGTAAGGACTCGGAGATCTTCTGATCCGCCGGTTTACAGACCTTCTGCCCAATCTAAAACTCCTAGTCCAAAAACAACAGGGGTCTTACTAATGGGTGGAGAGTCGTGCGGTGCAGGCCGAGTGCCCCCCGAGCTCCCTGATGTGTTTGCTGAGCTCCACTGCATTTTTCTCACTTTGCGGTCCAGGAACATGGACGCTGTACTGATGCCCAGGTGTGGGTGGCCTTGCTGACTTAGTCACACATGAGGGAATTTGTGGGTTTGTAAACACTGACAGCAGTTTTTTTTTTATAAGTAGGCTGCAATTTTTTACACATTATCAGCAAAAGCAAATAAATAATAGATTAAAGTCAGAGCGCTGCACAAAAACATGGGCCCCGGGGACGTGGAATCAAACTTTTAATGTATTTTCCTACAGTTTGTCACACAGTTTTTCATCTAGTCATATTTAATGTCCCCATTTTTATTTTCACCTCTACTGCTGTTGACCAAAGTAACTAACACACAGCCCCTCCGACACATGTGCAGTAGCTGACCGCTTCTTTTCACCTACACGAGGGGGGTTCATATGGATGTCTGTATCTTGCATGGAGAATAGAACGGAATAGAGTATTTATTGTGACTATACAATAAAGGTTCTATTCTAAATGTATCCCCCCCCCCCCCAAATTTTTACCTAATTTAGTTGTATTTAAATACCAGATTGTATTTTTACTTCTAACGCTGTTGACGTGTGCAGTAGCCGACCGCTTCTTTTCACCTGCACAAGGCAGGTTCATATGGAGATCCGTATCATGCACAGAGAATACAAATAAATAGAATTTTTATTGTCCAATCTAGTTGTATTGAAATACACAGTTTGTATTTTCGCCCCTACCGCTGTTGACCTATTTATCTAACACACACCCCCGTCCGATATGTGTGCAGTAGCCGACCGCTTCTTTTAACAAAGTGGGTTCATATGAAGATCACACGTCTTATTGTGCAGATGCCATCGATCAGCCAGCAGAGGTCGTAATTGCTGCAGGTTTGAAGAAATCTCTCCTGCCCTCCCTCCGTCAGATCAGCCAGTCATTGTTTGTGTAGGCGCCCAGTCAGTCGTTAGCCTAGCTGCAATCAGACTTCACCCCTGGTCTGTAAAACATGCAGAAGGTGGACTAGCTGCTCTAAAATGTCTGTGGGTGTGTTGTTGGTCTCCAACCCACTGCAACCCTGACCTAAATGAAATGGCAGTTACCGTTAATGAATAAAAAGATGGGAAATGACAGTGCAGCATAGTGGAAGTAATCATTCAATATATAAGCGCATTTTGCAATACAATAGTTTCAGGGTGCAGCACGATCCCAAAATCACTTCTGCTGATCACTGAGGCTGCTCTACGCTCCCTGGCATTTTCTATCCAATTTCAGCTTTTTCGGGTCCCTTTGTGCTTCGTACCTTAAGGAGCCTCGGGCTTCAACCTCTAATCCACTCGACTATTTGAACCGCGGCAGGAAGTCAGCGCCGAACCCTTTTCCCATGGTGCTTTGTTGATAGTTAATGGTGCTGCACGGAGGCTCGCCTGGGACCCCTCGCAGCCTCCGAGGGATCCATGTTGGTCAAACCAATTACTGGTGAAACCGAGGGTCGACTCTGAATTCCACACCAGCCTTTGATTTCAGCCGTGCTGTGAGGAACAGCCGCGTGACAGAAAGAACGATGTCTTTGTATTTTTGGCTTTAGCTGCGCGGAGCTTCTGGACGGCAGGAGGCTGGTTAATCGCACAGACGGTTCTTTTGATCAAGCGTTTTGCTACAGAACAGAATATAAACAAAAAAAAGGTTCAGTCAGTAATCCTTGGTGAATATGAATGAGGAAATGTTTTAGTAATTAATATGTTTAACCTTACACTGAAAATATAACAGAAATCCAATGTGGACACCCTTGTAATTGCTATATAAATTGCTAACAGGTACATATAAGGTATGCTTTAATTTGGGTGACCATATCTTGGTTTTTACAAAAGAGGACCCTTGTGGTGAGATGGCTGGAATGTTTGGTTCTGGGATGTGGGATGGAGGGGCAAAGCAACTAACAAATGCCTTTATGGTCAGCAATTAAAATAAACCACAATTAAAATAGTTCATCAGTGGAGCTACTTCACCAGAAAGTGACGCTATCACGGCATTACAATAACCTCTATCTTAGTACCTGCATTTGGTAATGTTCACGCTGTTTCAGAATCAGAGAAAGACTTTTTAACAAGACAGATGTGCTGCAGTCCATGGATCTGTAGCTGTTGTGATGCTTTGTGGTGTGAAATGCAAAAACTCCCTCTGCAGCAGTAACATCATCTTCTGTGTTGGCCGCTCTTTGCCTGACTAACTTATTTATTTAGCTGCAGTTTTGTGTTTTGCTGAACTCGAGACGAAAACATGGACATTTTTTCTGTAATTCGTCACCTCCTTGCTTCTACACTCTCTGTCCATTTTATCAGCTCCACGTACCATATAGAAGAACTTTGTAGTTCTACAATTACTGACTGTAGTCCATCTGTTTCTCTGCATGCTTTGTTAGCCTCCTTTCACCCTGTTCTTCAATGGTCAGGACCCCCACAGGACCACCACAGAGCAGGTATTATTTAGGTGGTGGATCATTCTCAGCACTGCAGTGACACTGACATGGTGGTGGTGTGTTAGTGTGTGTTGTGCTGGTATGAGTGGATCAGACACAGCAGCGCTGCTGGAGTTTTTAAACACCTCACTGTCACTGCTGGATTGAGAATAGTCCACCAACCAAAAATATCCAGCCAACAGCGCCCCGTGGGCAGCGTCCTGTGACCACTGATGAAGGTCTAGAAGATGACCGACTCAAACAGCAGCAATAGATGAGCGATCTAGAAGGTGGACCAACTAGGTAGGAGTGTCTAATAGAGTGGACAGTGAGTGGACACGGTATTTAAAAATCAGCACAACACACATTAACACACCACCACCATGTCAGTGTCACTGCAGTGCTGAGAATCATCCACCACCTAAATAATACCTGCTCTGTTGGGGTTCTGTGGGGGTCCTGACCATTGAAGAACATGGTGAAAGCAGGTTAAAAAAGCATGCAGAGAAACAGATGGACTACAGTCAGTAATTGTAGAACTACAAAGTGCTTCTATATGGTAAGTGGAGCTGATAAAATGGACAGTGAGTGTAGAAACAAGGAGGTGGTTTTAATGTTATGGCTGATCAGTGTAGTCTGCCAGATAATTCAAAAATCAGCCCCAAAATCTACATCATAAAGCATGAATCTAAAAAAGCAGGACAAGCCACTTCTTTTACTGCAGTATAATGCAGTTCTGGTCACCACTGTGGGTTGGGGAATAATATCAGTAGTTCATAATATTAAACAGTCCAGAGGAGGATAATAAATCTAATGAAGGAGGCTGAGAGGAAGGGAATGAAAGAGTTAATGTGGATTTAGTCTTTCTTGGCACTGATTCTATAGCTGTGTGAGGGCGGCTGTTTGCAGCCACATGCAGCAGTGGAGGATTTTCAGCTTCGTGTTGTCAGATCTTTAGTCAGTACGTTTTTATTCCATGTTACCAGCAGAGAAACAAAATATTTCATTTATTCTTACAGCAGTTACTGATTGTGTTTCATCAGCCATATCATTGTTTAGATATATTTTTATTATATGTTTATATCCGGCTTTAAGAAGCATCTCAGGAGATCCGATCACAAGTGGTCAGCAGTAATAACGGGTGTGGACAGATTTTAACTTACCTTGAAGGTCATTTGAACTCAAAAAACACTTTTTGAGGTGATCAGAAACATATACGAATGGCACTCAGGTGGCACAGCGGGATATTCCACTAGCACACCAGCACCGAGATTCTGAACTCCTCGGTTTGAAACTCGGCGTTGCCAACGGTCGGCTGGGCGCCCTCTAGCGAGCTTAATTGGTAGTGCCTGCAGCAGACAAGGTTCTGCTAGGGTGGGATGACCGGACTATGGACCCTGATTGGCAGATAGAGAGGCGCCTGTGCAGAATGCATAGGTGAAAAAGGGCAATATACCCACCTCGACTGCAGTCAGGGATCCCCCAGCAGCGGAAGACAAACAGACTACACTAAATTGGGAGAAAATGCATAAATAAAATAGAAAAAATAAAGAAACATATACGAGGGATCTTTAATAAGTTTCCACACTTTTATATGTCCATTAGAAGCTGTGAGGGTGGAGGAGGAGTAATCTGTCGTGTCTGAGAGACGCTTATAGTCCGGATTTAGCTCCATCTGATTTCCCCTTTTTGGATGCTCAGAAGCTTTAAGGGGAAGAAGATTTTCATGTGATGATGATATGAAAGCAGCGCTAAATCAGTGGCCACGTGCTTAACCAAAAACATTTTTTGCTAATGGCATTAAAACGTTGGTACGAAGCTGGAAAAAATGCACTGGAAGGTGACGATGTAGAAAAGTGATGTTATTTGTTAAAAAATGTGGAAACTTTTTGAAGAACCCTCATATGTTTATCATATAGACCCACCAGTGTTTGCAGTGTTTCCGCTAGCTCCTTTTCAGGGGCCCAGCAAAGCTGTTGTTGTGTTACGCTCAGGTTTTTTTCCTTTGTTTCTGGGATTTGCATTTTGCATAAATTACATAAAAACATCATAAATCTGAATATTTCTCCTTCCACTTCAACACACCTGGCTGGCGCAGCAGTAAAGTACGCTAGCCTACTAGTGCTGAGATCTGAGGGTCCAGGATTCACACCTTAGCAGTTCTATTAGTGCACTCTCAGTGCTGGTCCCAAGCCCGGATAGAAATAGGGGTTGTTGGCCTAAAAGCTGTGCAAAGTTTGGTATGCAGACCAGATCTGCTGTGGCGACCCCTAAACATGGGAGCAGCTAAGAGGAAAAAACGTGTGAACACAAGGCCATTTGTAGCCTAATGGTTAAGGTGCTGGACTAGTAATTGAAAGGTCACTGGTTCAAGCCCCACCACTGCCAGGTTCCACTGTTGGGCCTTTGAGCAAGGCCCTTAACCCTTAATTGCTTAGACAGTATACTGTCACAGTACTATAAGTCATTGTGTATAAAAGCATCTGCTAAGTGCTGAAATGTAAATGAGTTTATTGATGTAAAGAAAATATTATAACATTTAATTATGCTTTGGACTGTGGCGGTAAAGAAACGATATTAGAGCCACTTAGGTCCAAACAAAGCACCAAACAAAACCTTGTTTGTTAATTTATACATTCATTTTCATAACCTGCTTTATTCTGTTTGGGGTCACAGTAGGAACTACGCTACTATAAATAGTGGTATTGTGTCTTAAAATGCATCCCGGATGAAGCACCACTCTCTTGCAGGACACATTCACCCAGTCGCTTCCTAAATCACACTCAGTGCCACCTAAAAGTAATTCTAGTGTATCCAATCCAGCTTTATAAATAGTTAAAAAGGCAAGTGCAGCCTGGTGACACGGCAAGTAATATTGGTTCCACATAGCACCAGGGTCCTGCGGGGCCTGGGTTCAAACCCAGCCTGTGATCACTATCTGTAATCAAATTTGATTCCCCACTCGTGTCCGCATGTACACTGTCAGTAAATACACCGATCAGCCATAACATTAAAACCACCTCCTTGTTTCTACACTCACTGTCCGATGTATCAGCTCCACTTACCATATAGAAGCACTTTGTAGTTCTACAATTACTGACTGTAGTCCATCTGTTTCTCTACATGCTTTGTTAGCCCCCTTTCACCCTGTTCTTCAATGGTCAGGACCCCCACAGAGCAGGTATTATTTAGGTGGTGGATCATTCTCAGCGCTGCAGTGACACTGACATGGTGGTGGTGTGTTAGTGCGTGTTGTGCTGGTATGAGTGGATCAGACACAGCAGCGCTGCTGGAGTTTTTAACACCTCACTGTCACTGCTGGACTGAGAATAGTCCACTAACCAAAAACATCCAGCCAACAGCTCCCTGTGGGCAGCGTCCTGTGACCACTGATGAAGGTATAGAAGATGACCAACTCAAACAGCAGCAATAGATGAAAGATCGCTGCGCAGCGCTGCTGTGTCTGATCCACTCATACCAGCACAACACACACTAACACACCACCACCATGTCAGTGTCACTGCAGTGCTGAGAATGATCCACCACCTAAATAATACCTGCTCTGTGGTGGTCCTGTGGGGGTCCTGACCATTGAAGAACAGAGTGAAAACAGTATGTAGAGAAACAGATGGACTACAGTCAGTAATTGTAGAACTACAAAGTGCTTCTATATGGTAAGTGGAGCTGATAAAATGGACAGTGAGTGTAGAAACAAGGAGGTGGTTTTAATGTTATGCCTGATTGGTGTAAATAAACCTCTTTACACACAGGGGCCGGAGATAAGGATCAAACCCACGTTTTTAACATTCTAATGCAATGCGGCACTCACACCGCACTCATTTGCTGCTCTGCCTTTTTTTAATTATTCAGATATTCCCTAAAAGTACTTTTACACCAGAAAGCCTCTTTCCCAAGCTCTCGTTCTGTTCCACTGAGTGACATTAGTGCTGAGTAATTAAGGTGGACATATTTACCTGCCTTAAGTCTAATCCAATTGAACTTTGCGCTGCTTAAATGAACCTTTCTCTCTATTTCCCGAGAGCATTTTAATAAAACTCAGCAATTTAGGTTCAGCTTCTGCACCACTCTTGCTTTTAATAATTGATACACCTGCTATATGTGTCGTTTTACACAGTAGCTTTATCAGCGCCGGGCTGCCATAAATCGCATTTTTAGCATCGGCGGCGTAATTCGTTGTGCTCTCGGCTCCCTCGCCGGCTGCAATTATGATGCTCGCTTGCAGGATAAATGTATGTGAAGTAATGGCCCTGAGACATGCCAGAGATTCATCATTTCTAAATAATAATTTTACCACGGGTGCGTAATTTTGAGCTGGAGAGGCACTCCGCCGTGAGTAACGTTCCTTCCTACAAATACTCTACTTTAACCAAATTACAGATCCAGTGAAAAAGCTGGGACTAGTCCTACAAAACCTATTTTCTACAATCCGTTCCTGCCCGTCTCTTAGAAGCTCGTATTCGGTTCAATATTGTATGGTTCTGCAGACTGTAGAGCATAGGGGGGCACGGTGGCTAAGTGGGTAGCACTGTTGCCTCACGATCCCCAGATGTGGCGGTCCGGGTCCTTTCTGTGTAGAGTTTGCATGTTCTCCACGTGTCTGTGTGGGTTTCCTCCGGGAGCTCCGCTTTCCTCCCACAGTCCAAAGACATGCAGGTGAGGTGAACTGGAGACACTAAATTGTCCATGACTGTGTTCGATATAACCATGTAAACTGATGAATCTTGTGTAATGAGTAACTACTGGTCCTGTCATGAATGTAACCAAAATGTAAAACATGACATTAAAATCCTAATAAACAAACAAACAAACTGTAGAGCATAGGTGGGGAGCATGGACAAAATAACAGAAACTTGTAAAAATAATCAGTTGTTTTTAGTTTCTTTTAACCTTTAACCAACTGTCACTAGTCAATGATTAACCAGCAACAACAAGCTCACAGCGTCCCATTAACAAATGAAACACATCACTGACTTTCATATCAACAAGTCAAATCAACACATGATTTATTTATGAATAGACAGTAGGACCTAGCAGACGTGGCATTGTTGCTTCACAGCAAGAAGGTCCTGGGATCGATGTCCAGTTGTAGTGGAGCTACATGTTCTCACCATGTCTGTGTGGTGTTTGCGTGTTCTCACCGTGTCTGTGTGGTGTTTGCGTGTTCTCACCGTGTCTGTGTGGTGTTTGCATGTTCTCACCATGTCTGTGTTCCTCCCACAGTCCAGTTGCCCAGTGACTGTTACTGTGTTTGTGTGTGCGTAAGTCTAGATGAATGTAGAACAGTAAGATTTCCATTATATTATTAATGTATTATTATTATTATTATTTTTTTTATTATTATTATTATTAGTAGTAGTAGTAGTGGTGGTGGTGGTGGTGGTATTATAATTATTATTATTATTGTTATTATTATTATTATTATTATTATTATTATTAGTAGTAGTAGTAGTAGTAGTAGTAGTAATAGTAGTAGTAGTAATTTATTTTTATTAGTAGTAGTAGTAGTAGTAGTACAGTAGACCCTTGACTTACGAACTTAATTGGTTCCAAAGGGCTGTTCTTAAGTCAAAATGTTCATTAGTTAAACCTATTTTTCCCATAAGAAATAATGTAAATAGAATGTATCCGTGCCAGACCTCCCAAACCCCCCCTTACCTAACCTTTCTAATGTCTTAAATGCTCTTTTTTGTTATAAATACAAGTATATTTTCCCTTAAATCTTAAATTATAGAATAGACATTCCTGTAATAAACAATAATAAACAACAATACACAGTAGTACTGTACATAAAAAACACACATCACATTTCATACACCATAATACACCATCACATACACCACAATACAATTCCTTCTTTTTTATAAAATGTATCTACCAGAAACAACAATAACTCTCATATTTCTCTATTATTTCCTTCTTTATTTCAATAGTGTTGTATTTTGTAAAATAAAAGTAAAATTTAGTACCCTTGCAGACCTCTTATACACAAACTTTCTGCATTAGGATTTATACATTATTTTGTTGCATAGCAACAAGCCACTTCTGATGGGAAGAAATAAAATAATTTTTTAACACTTAATCCTGTCAGAGTTGCGACGGGCCTGGATTGACGGGGAAACACTGGGTGCAGGGCATGAAAACCTTGATCAGGGTACCAATCTATCACGGGTTTATAGACCGCTGCACCGCCCAAGCGCCTGGTGATAAAAAAAATGTTGATATTAAATTCAGCTTGTGTTTAGTTGTAAACAGAATCACAGTGTGATGATTAACTGTGCTCAGCATCTGCTTCTGTCAGACAGGAACCACTAAAACACCATCATTCTATGTCTGTCACACACTGAGGAGAACTTATTTTGTACCCACTGTGCCCACATACATAAAACTACTTTGACTGGACCTATGAAAAAGGTACATGGAACAGTGGTCTCTTTACCAAGGTCAGAAGGAAAAAAACTTTTGAATTTTGAATAACAGAGGTGATAATAAAGTGATACTTTTGTCTTTTCACTAGAATGTTTTATATGGGCATAGAGAAGTTAATATATAAAGAGGCCATGGCACAAAGTTAGATATCATTCTAGAACTTTCTACAGTATATATGTATTTGCCTTGGTGGGTAGCACTGTCACCACACAGCAAAAAGGTCCTGGGTTTGATTCCCGGGTGGAGCAGTCTGGGTCCTTTCTGTGTGGATTTCCTCCGGGCGCGCCGGTTTCATTCCACAGTCGAAAGACGTGGAAAGACGTGCAGTCAAGTTAATTGGAGATACAAAATTAAATGTGTAGGTGTGTGTGTGTGTCTTTGTCTTGTGATGGAGTGTTGACCAGTGCAGGGTGTTTCCCACCTTTCTCCCAGTGAATTGCACCCACTGTGACCCTGACCAGGATAAAGCTGTGGTAAAACAAACAACGAATTAATTTATATATATTCAGTTCATATTTTTTACTCCATTAGTTGCTTTATCATGATCAGGGTTGCTGGGAAACAGAGCCAAGGGAGGAATCGCCCACCCCTCACTTCCCATTTTTGACATAGCCAATCATTTTTGTGTACTTGCTTGGCCGATCAGCCGATAGCACCACGGTGGTGTACTATGGCAGTGGTAGCTGGATAGTATTGGAAGGTTGCCGGTTCAAGCCTAATATCTGCCAGGATGCCCGAGTTGGGCCCTTAAGCAAGGCCCTTAACCCTCAATTGCTTTGGACTGTCGACAGTCACTTTGGATAAAAGCATCTGGTAAATGCAGTAAATGTATATACACACACATACACATATATATATATATAGTCTCTGGTATGTTGGTTTGGGACCTGATGATAAAATGCAGTTAGGAGCTGTGGGAGCAGAAGCTGTTACAGTACAGTTAATTAAAGAAAGCAGAACACTGGAGCAGGAGCTCGTTGTTTGAAGATGACAGTCGGGTTTGTTTGTTAGAAGAAATCACGTTTAATTGCTCCAAAAATGACTGGACCAGTATAAGGTTGTGTGTTTGTGCCAACAGTTCCTTCAAGGTGCCACTGGGACCCGTGGTTAATTTTTCAGGCTGAATGGAAGATGTTTAGTGTTTGGCTAAAAATAACTTTTGGTTTCCTGAAGTCCAGCGTTTAGTCCAGTGCTGAGTCCAGCATTTAGTCCAGTGTTCAGTCCAGCATTTAGTCCAAAGTTTAGTCCAGCATTCTGTCTAGCGTTCCAGTGTTCAGTCCAGCATTCAGTATCTCCAGAAAGAATTTAGTCCAGCGTTCAGTCTAGAGTTCAGTCCAGAGTTCAGTCCAGCGTTCAGTCCAGAGTTCAGTCTAGAGTTCAGTCCAGCATTCAGTCCAGTGTTCAGTCCAGCATTTAGTCCAAAGTTTAGTCCAGCATTCGGTCTAGCGTTCCAGTGTTCAGTCCAGCATTCAGTATCTCCAGAAAGAATTCAGTCCAGTGTTCAGTCCAGCATTCAGTTCAGCATTTAGCCCAGAGTTCAGTCCAACATTTTGTCCAGTGTTCAGTCCAGCGATCATTTCAGCATTTAGTCCAGCATTCAGTCCAGCACTGAGTCCAGCATTTAGTCCAGCATTTAGTCCAGTATTCAGTCGTAGAATCAAACCCAGGACCTTCTTGCTGTGAGGCAAGAGATTATGAAAGAGGAAGCTGACTTTTATTTTTAACTCATTTCAATTACAAACCCAGCGGCTCATGAGAGTCTGATTGCTAATTAGTAATTAACAATATCAGACAGATGGTAGCATCAACGTGGTGATCTGTGGTGATCTGTGACATTTCAGTGCATCGTGAGGCAGCTAACGAGATTCTGCAGGTCTGGATTACAGGAGCATTCATCACAAAACCTGATTATTTAGAACGATGCTCTGAAAGCCTTTTGGATTAAAGGCCAATGCATAATGTTGCAAAACTTGGTGTACAGAGTACATCTCCTGGACCCCTGAGCAATGACATAAAGAGCTGTAAAGTAATGAGTCAACTTTTCTAATGTGTCTGTCTGTCTGTTAATATATCTTTCTGTCTGTCTATCTATCTGTCTGTTAATGTATGTACATTTCTGTCTGTCTGTCTGTCTGTCTGTCTTTCTGTCTGTCTGTTAATATATCTGCCTGTCTGTCTGTCTATATCTATCTGTCTGTCTATCTATATATCTGTCTGTGTCTGTTTGTCTGTCGCTATCTATCTATCTATCTATCTATCTATCTATCTATCTATCTATCTATCTATCTATCTATCTATCTATCTATCTATCTATCTATCTATCTATCTATCTATCTATCTATCTATCCATCTGTTACATGTAATAAATGAACAGGATCAGTTGCACCCCATGCTGTAAATACTCCTCATGATCATGTTTGGACATTTCAGGTTGATTCTGACCTCATATATTGTGCTAAAATTATTAATGTGAGGTGTTATTCACTCGCCAGCAATGGTTGTGACTAAACATCTTATCTAAATAATTAGGAGGTGCGTCCACATATTTCTGACCATATGTTGTACATTTGGACGTCCTGTATTGTTTATTTGAAGATGCCTCCGGTAGCTGTAACACTTGTTAACACGACATGCTGCTACCTGTTTACTCAGACGTTTTATTGATAACACATTTTGTGAACCAGCCTGCAGCAGCTATTGATTGGCTGGGATTTACCACCAGAACAGTCTCGATCCTGTTATTCTCGCTTTCTCTTCTCAGAATCAAGGCGCCGGTCATTTCCTGTTCCATGTTTCAGACTGTTTAGAATATTTTAAGGTATCGACTGATCCATGTGCACATGAGGATGTGGATCCAGGTTGTCGAATGAAAAGCCAATTAGAGCAGCGAATAAAAATGTTCATGAATATTTTATATCTAATTCTTGCAGACAAAACTTTTTAAAACATCCTTCCTGGCTGTGTCTGAAAGGGTGAGGGGTGGCAGAAGCTGTACCCAGTGTTTTTGTACACTGTATGGACAAAAGTATTTGGACACCGGACCACAAGCTTGTTGGACGTCCTACTTTGAAAACAATTGGTATTAAAATAGAGTGACCTGTAGGTGATCTTTTCAGCTGAAACAACATGAACTTCCCTGAACTGTTGCTGCAAAGTTCAGTCCATCATTCAGTCCAGCGTTCAGTCCAGTGTTCAGTGCAACATTTAGTCCAGCATTCAGTCCAGCATTCAGTCCATCATTCAGTTCAGCGTTCAGTCCAGCATACAGTCCAGCGTTCAGTCCAGCGATCAGTCTAGTGTTCAGTCCAGCATTCAGTCCAGTGTTCAGTCCAGCGAGCAGTCCAGTGTTCAGTCCATCATACAGTCCAGTGTTCAGTCCAGCATTCAGTCCAGCATTTAGTTCATCATTCAGTCCAGTGTTCAGTCCAGCGTTCAGTTCATCATTCAGTCCAGTGTTCAGTCCAGCGTTCAGTTCATCATTCAGTCCAGTGTTCAGTCCAGCGTTCAGTTCATCATTCAGTCCAGTGTGAGGACAAATCTAAACGGTTTTAAAGTTGGGAGCATATCATTTCCTTTATATAAATGATTTATATGACAGTTGTTGCTGAAACACATGAATTAAAAAAAATTAGAAGGGGTGTCCCAATACTTTTGTCCACGTATGGTGGCTGGGGCCACGCTATGCCACCGCCACCCTGACCAGGTAAAATGTTGGCACAACATAAAAATAAATATATATATATATATATTAATTAATAAATAAATAACAATGACAACATTAAGACATGGACAGTAGGACATAATTTGCGTTTTGCAGCATTGGGTTTTATATTAATCTGTAAGTTTTTATGTATTGAATTTGAGAGTTGGGTATGTTTAAGTGTAGGTATAGAATTACTTATATGCAGCAGTGAAATATATTTTACACAAGCTCAGAAAATCCTCTCAACATGTCTGTCTGTCTGTGTTATTTCTGTCTGTGTTATTTCTGTCTGTGTAATTTCTGTCTGTGTCTTGATCACAGCAGCCGGTTTATTTTTCTGATGGTTTATAATTTATTTCTCTTTATTAGATCCAGTTTAAATTTAGAGCAGGAGCTTCTATTTCAGCAACATCACTCAAACCAGCGTCCATAATGGAGAGGAAAATCAAGAGCCTGATTAATTACCAGTCCGGTTTCATTAGCAGTAATAATTACCAGGCGGTCTGAGAGGTGTATTTGTTTTGATATCAGGAGCTCACAGAGGGCACAGAGAAGCTGAAAGAGACGGTTTTACTGCCACGGCTAGACTGGGAGAAATTCAGACCTGATTAGTTTGGATATACATGATCAGCCATAACATTAAAACCACCTCATTGTTTCTACACTCACTGTCAATTTTATCAGCTCCACTTACCATATAGAAGCACTTTGTAGTTCTACAATTACTGACTGTAGTCCATCTGTTTCTCTACATACTTTGTAAGCCTGCTTTCACCCTGTTCTTCAATGGTCAGGACCCCTACAGGACCACCACAGAGCAGGTATTATTTGGGTGGTGGATCATTCTCAGCACTGCAGTGACACTGACATGGTGGTGGTGTGTTAGTGTGTGTTGTGCGTGTATGAGTGTCCACTCACTGTCCACTCTATTAGACAATCCTACCTAGTTGGTCCACCTTGTAGATGTAAAGTCAGAGATGATCGCTCGTCTATTGCTGCTGTTTGAGTTGGTCATCTTCTAGACCTTCATCAGTGGTCACAGGTTGCTGGTCGAACTAGGCAGCGGTGGCTCAGGGTTTCAGGTGCTGAACTATTGATCGGAAGGTTGAGGGTTCCAGCCCCAGAGCGGCCAGACTGCCACTGTTGTGCCTCTGAGCTGAGACGTGAACCCTCAGCTGATTCAATTTACTCACTCACTTTCTTTACCGCTTATCCAGTTAGGGTCGCGGGAGGGTGCTGGAGCCTATCCCAGCTTTTCAATGGGCGCAAGGCACACAGTAAGACACTGGACGGGGCGCCAGTCCATCACAGGGCAGACACACACACACCCATTCACCTATAGGCCAATTCACTCACTCACTCTCACTCACTTTCTTTACCGCTTAACCAGTTAGTGTCGCGGAAGGGTGCTGAAGCCTATCCAAGCTTTTCAGTGGGCACAAGGCACACAGTAACATCCTGAATGGGGCGCCAGTCCATCGCAGGGCACACACACATACACATACACATGTACACACCCATTTACCTATAGGGCAATTCAGTGTCTCCAATTAACCTGACTACATGTTTTTGGACTGTGGGAGGAAACCGGAGCTCCCGGAGGAAACCCACACAGACACGGGGAGAACATGCAAACTCCACACAGAAAGGACCCAGACCGCCCCGCCTGGGGATCGAACCCAGGACCTTCTTGCTGTGAGGCAACAGTGCTACCCCCGTGCTTAAAGTAATTTAAACAGACGTGCACGCTCCTATTGGCGCTTGATCTGAGTAATCAGCGGTCAATCCGACATCACTCACTTCTCTGACCGGCAGGTTTTAATTGATCTGCTTTGTGAATTTTTGGGGGTTTTTTTTGTTCATAGATTTTACAGCTTTAAGAAAAGAGGAGGTTTTCTTCAGGAGACATTATAATTAAGGTGCCGTGCTGTCCAGCACAGAAAACCTAAATCTAGTCTGTGGCATGGCGGAGATAAAATCAGTGTAAGGATGCCGACTCTGCAGAAGGAAGCAGCCGGAGAGTTGATTTCTCTGAACTGTATTTCTTAGTGTCTTGTTTATAAGTCCGTGCTGGTTCAGGACGGAGGTTCAGCGTCAGAACTCGTTGAATTTACTGTGTTCCAGCACAGATCTGTACACAAACCTGAGCGATTTCAACAACGTTTATTCATTCACTGTCTGTTTTATCACCGCTTTATCCTGGTCAGGGTCATGATGGGTCTGATTCATGGGGAACACTGTGGACAACTTTAGTGTCTTTAACTGATCTGACTGCATGTCTTTGGAGAAAACCCAAACAAACTCCACACAGAAAGGACCCTGGATGCCTGGCTGGGGAATCAAACCTAGATCATTCTTGCTGTCAGGCAACAAAGCTACCCACTGGGGACTGGGTGTTTGTAGTTCTACAATTACTGACTGTAGTCCATCTATTTCTCTACATACTTTTTTAGCCTGCTTTCACCCTGTTCTTCAATAATCAGGACCCCCACAGAGCAGGTATTATTTAGGTGGTGGATCATTCTCAGCACTGCAGTGACACTGACATGGTGGTGGTGTGTTTGTGTGTTGTGCTGGTATGAGTGGATCAGACACAGCAGCGCTGCTGGAGTTTTTAAATACCGTGTCCACTCACTGTCCACTCTATTAGACACTCCTACCTAGTTGGTCCACCTTGTAGATGTAAAGTCAGAGACGATTGCTCATCTATTGCTGCTGTTTGAGTCGGTCATCTTCTAGACCTTCATCAGTGGTCACAGGACGCTGCCCACGGGGCGCTGTTGGCTGGATGTTTTTGGTTAGTGGACTATTCTCAGTCCAGCAGTGACAGTGAGGTGTTTAAAAACTCCAGCATCGCTGCTGTGTCTGATCCACTCATACCAGCACAACACACACTAACACACCACCACCACGTCAGTGCCACTGCAGTGCTGAGAATGATCCACCATCTAAATAATACCTGCTCTGTGGTGGTCCTGTGGGGGAAACAGATGGACTACAGTCAGTAATTGTAGAACTACAAAGTGCTTCTATATGGTAAGTGGAGCTGATAAAATGGACAGTGTGTAGAAACAAGGAGGTGGTTTTAATGTTATGGCTGATCAGTGTAATTCATCACTGTAATCTGAACAATAATTAAATGAATTCGATGAGTAAAATACATTCATTAATAAAAATATCTAAAGATATAATGTGCAATAAACCTAATAAGGCTACGCCAAGTGATTTAAATGGCACTTAAATACTCTATAAGAATTAATAATCATTAATGCTCTAAAATTTAGCTCTGCCACAAATACCTTCACGTCATTCTGATTGGCCGAGCTGGAGCGATACATCACCCCATTGTGACTTTTGGGCCATTAAATCAGCTTAATAGCTACTATGGTCCGTTTCATACTGCGCACTTCATGCCAGAAAGAGATCGGGTAAAGTGGCCAATTTGTTTCAGTGCGGGAAAGCGTCCAAAAAAAAAGAGAAATTACTTTGAAAAATGACACACAGAAATAGCACAGTCATGTGGTCTCTGTGTAATGTATGTGTTTGTAGTTAAAAGAGAAAAAAATAGAGACCAGAAGTCAAAACGCTGGTCATCAGTTTTACCTGAAATGTGATTCCGGTGGCTCTGTTAGCAATTTTTCGTCAGATAATTGAATGACCGTTGCCGTCTTTATAATCTCACTGCATCATTCTTTTAACTGAAATGTATTTTTTCTGGGATGGTTACTAGAACGACGTCCTTATGCTACACAAAAATACTGCACTGTTAAACTACACCGACCAGGAATAACATTATGAGCACTGACAGGTAAAGTGAATAACACTGATCTCACCGATCTCGGATATATTAGGCAGCAAGTAAACATTTATCATCATCCAAGTTGATGTTAGAATCAGGAAAATTGGCCGAGTGTGAGGATTTGAGCGAGTTTGACGAGGGCCAAATTGTGATGGCTAGACGACTGGGTCAGAGCATCTCCAAAACTGCAGCTCTTGTGGGGTGGTCAGTATCTGTTAAAAGTCATCCACGGGAGGAACAGTGGTAAACCGGTGACAGGGTCATGGACGTGGGGAGCGAGGGCTGGCCTGTGTGGTCCGATCCAACAGACAAGCTACTGTAGCTCAAATTGCTGAAGAAGTTCATGCTGGTTCTGATAGAAAGGTGTCAGAACACACAGGGCATCACAGTTTGTTGCGTATGGGGCTGCATAACCGCAGACCAGTCAGGGTGCCCATGCTGCCCACTGTCCACCGCAGAAGGTGGCCTGGTCTGATGAATCACATTTTCTTTTACATCACGTGGATGCCCGGGTGCGTGTGCGTCGCTTACCTGGGGAACACACGGCACCAGGATGCACTATGGGAAGAAGGCAAGCCGGCGGAGGCAGTGTGATGCTTTGGACAACATTCTGCTGGGAAACCTTGGGTCCTGCCATCCATGTGGATGTTACTTTGACACGTACCACCTAGACCAAACGGTATTCCCTTATGGCTGTGGCCTCTTTCAGCAGGATAAAGCAAAAATGGTTCAGGAACGGTTTGAGGAGCACAACAACCAGTTTGAGGTGTTGACTCAGCCTCCAAATTTCCCAGATCTCAATCCAATCAAGCAACTGTGAGATGTTCTGGACAAACAAGTCCAATCCATGAACGCCCCACCTCACAACTCACAGGAGTTAAAGGATCTGCTGTTAACATCTTGGTGCCAGATACCACAGCACACCTTCAGGGGTCTAGTGGAGTCCATGCCTCGACGGGTCAGGGCTGTTTTGGCAACAAAAGGGGGACAACACAATATAAGGAAGGTGGTCATAATGTTATTCCTGATCGGTGTAAACAGACTGTTTATTTACAGGACTGTTTCAGCTTTACTGTATAAAGATTTAAACCAGGAGTACAAAAGCTGCATCCTTGAGGGATCCACCACAGTGAAAAGCAAAATACATTTCACTACTCCCACATCCAAGAATGCAATAAGCTAATAATCTAGTCAACAGAACGGCTTTAAATCAGCATTAGCTTAAAGGCTGCTGGGTAACAAAGAAAGCTCTGGTTTAAATTCGGTGTCCTAAAGCCAGGCTAAAGGTTTGTTGCTCAACAGACCCAAAATAAATAAATCAATAAATAAATAAAATGCATACTGGATGCTGAGTCACCCTGCAACACTGGCCGTGAGACAGAAAGACACCCAGAACAGGGGGCCAACCCGTCACAGGGCTACACACACGGGCACCTTCACTAAACCATAGCGTGACTCCTGGTTGGGGATACTGGTCTCTATTAGCACTGGTCTCTATTAGCACCAAAAGAACTCAGGTTCTTGAACTGGTTCTGTTCAGGTTTCTTTGAACCTTGGTGTTTTGTAGAGAACCGACCGGCATTTCCACCAGTTTTAGGAAACCAAGCCTGCGTCATCAACAATGGGCGTTACACAAAAAAGTAAAGAGTAGTAACATGATGGCGGAGCATGTAGATTACCTGTGGGGATTTGTGCTGTTGTTACAGATGTTCGTTTTTATGCAAAAAGCATCGATCAGCTATCGGTGATAAGAAGACGTAGACGTGTTTGTCGCAGTTGTTGTTTTCTTTAGTTCATTGATGTGAGAAGCGTTTTGCGCTTCGCTCTCACCGCGACCCTCGGCGCAAATAGCCGATTTGCTCAGCGCTCGGCTTGAGCGAGAAAACATCACTAAAGTTCCACGATGCGAACAAACATCTGTGTGAAATTACCATCAAACCCAGTCTAAAAGCTCCACATGTATCGGTTTTTAGCCGTATTAACTTCACGCGTGGTGTTTATGCAGATTGGGGTTCTGAATCCGCAAAAAGCTTCACTTAAATAAAGCATAACAGGAACGCTCAATTTCTCTCCGTTATTACTGGTTATAAGCGCTCTGTACTGCCTAAATTAATTGCTAATTTTTTTAGTACAACAAGCCACGTTACGCTTTATTTTTTACGTTAAGTGTTTGTACTGTCCAGGTCACTTTTACCATGTCATATCACACAGTTCATCTCTTTAAAAATATCAGCGAATATCAGCGGCAAACTGGCTCAAAATGTAATCAGGTGAACTTTAAAAGATGAAAGTGGTTTAAATTCTATATAATGTTATAATGTCTCGTGAAAGCATCCAAACCTCGACACTGTGACACGCCCACAGATGACATCATGGTTCGCGCTGAAAAACCGAGTATTCTGTGGTGTGTGTGTGTGTGTGTGAAAGAAACCACATAGACCACACAGACATGGACACTGGGACAGGACGTATATTAGAAATGCTGATTTGCTGATACCACATGCCTTCCAAGACAATCAATAGAAACATAATTACTCGAGTAAACCCATAGACTGAAATGTCAAATGGAAATAAAAACGCCTTGTTAGTGAAGAGCACGACGGCACAGACGGACGAGATTTGAACCCGCAGGAATCGTTTCGCTGTGTGGCACTTATGTCTCTGTGTGGCGCCCACTCTCCCAGCCGAACCGCCGAGCTGCCCATTGACGAGACACTTTGTTCTGTTTATTACAGTAATTATATTTCCATTGATTGTTTTGGGGAGGCGTGTGGCATCGGCGAGTCAGCATTTCTGGTGTGGGTGTTACGTGACATTTGTAAAGTCACTGGCTCAATTCTGAATGGAGACTCACTTTAAAAAGCCTTACTGGAGTAAAAAAGAAGTGTTAACCACTATCTCCGGCTCTTCTAATACTAGCATACGATGACTTGCAGGTCTTCCTCCTGTCCAGAAACCTGCATACACAGTTTGTTTTGTAAATTAAAGCTGTATTGTGCTAGGTTAGCATTTCCTGAATTATTTTCATGTATAAGAAGTGAAGCGAGTAATAAACAGTGACACAACAATAAAGCTTTGTCTGTATTGTCAAAAGTCTTGACTTTAGCCGTGGCTAGAAGACCAAAACATCATAATTGGCTCATATTTCCAGCTACAAGGAACTGCATTGCTCTCCTATTGGTGTAGTCAATATTAGTAAAACTATAGAGTTCATGTACCAAACACGGGGTGGTTTGTAACCCTGTCCAAACTTGCTTAGCTTCCCCTCGTTGCATTGGTGAGGACTGGCAGGACGTGTCGCTGATACAGCATATGCTTGCATTTAATCAGTCACCATCTTAGACTAAAAGCTATAGTGAGAGAAAAATACATAGGTAATGTGTTATTAGTCCTGGGATTTGACATTTTCTGTTAATGGTAACTTTTCTGAGCCTTGATTGACTGGTTGATGTCACCATAGAATAAAAAATAAATGACTTCGGCCGCTCAGGTGGCGCAGTGGTTAACACACCAGAGCTGGGTTTTCGAACACATCTTATCGAATCTCAGCTCTGCCATTCGGCTGGGCTGGGTGGCCACAGAAAGACAGAAAGACACCCGGAACCGGGTGCCAATCCATCACAGGGCAACACACACTGACACGCTCAGTAAACAATAGAGTGATTCCTGGTTGGGGACACTGGTCTCTGTGAGACTCCAGCTCTATTGGGGTAAAAAAAGAAGTGGCTGGCTATTGTGCAAATGTTGGATGGGACCCTGCTAGTCTACAGCTCTCCTCGGTCAGGGTAGGAATGATACAAGTAACAGAGGAGCTGCATTTGGAAACGGGAAACGACTAGACTGGGGGAAAAGGGAATCAAAACAATCAATGTTTATTTGCTAACTGCTCTGGATTGCTAGATAATGTTATTGTTTAGCATTGAACTGTCTATGAACGTTAAGTCCTCATGTCATTTTTCTTTGCTTTCCTCAGGTTCTTGCACTACGAGATCACCATGCCTCCTCTCTCTTCTTGCTTCCTCCTTGCTGCTCCTCTGCTCCGGAGAGAAAACGTGTCCCTTAAACTGCCGCTGTGAGGGTAAAATTGTCCACTGTGACTCTGTGTCTTTCACCGACGTCCCAGAGAACATTTCGGTAACTTGCCAAGGTTTGTCTCTGCGCAACAATGAACTGCACACGATGCTCCCGTACCAGTTTGCCCACCTCAACCAGTTGCTTTGGCTGTACCTGGACCACAATCAGATCTCGTTCGTGGACAGCCGGGCTTTCCAAGGCATACGACGCCTAAAGGAGTTGATTTTAAGTAGCAACAGGATCTCACAACTTCATAACGCTACATTTCATGGCATTCCCAACCTCCGCAGCCTGGACCTGTCTTACAACAAGCTCCAGGAACTGCAGCCGGGGCAATTTCACGGGCTTCGTAAACTCCAGAATTTGCATCTGCGCTCGAATGGACTCACGACGATTCCCATCCGGGCTTTTATAGAGTGCAGAAGCTTGGAGTTCCTGGATCTGGGATATAATCGACTACGTGTCCTCACGCGTACCGCGTTCTTGGGTCTGTCTCGCCTGATGGAACTGCACCTGGAGCACAATCAGTTCTCACGGATCAACTTCTTTCTGTTTCCACGCCTGGCGAACCTCCGCGGCTTGTACCTCCAGTGGAATCGTATCCGCGCGGTCAACCAAGGCCTCCCGTGGATTTGGTATACTTTGCAAAAGCTGGATCTCTCCGGGAACGAGATCCAGAGTCTGGATCCGGTTGTTTTTCAGTGCTTGCCGAATCTACAGGTTCTTAACTTGGAGTCTAACAAGCTGGCTAATGTGTCACATGAGACGGTGGCAGCCTGGATATCCCTGTCTCAGATCAGCCTGGCTGGAAACGTGTGGGACTGCGGGCCGGGAATTTGTCCGCTCGTTGCTTGGTTGAAGGACTTCCGAGGAACTAAAGACACGAGCATCATTTGCAGTAGCCCCAAACACCTTCAAGGGGAAAAAGTCATGGAGGCGACCAAAAATTATATAGACTGCGAGGATTTTGAAATAATTCCCCAGACACCTTATTCTCACCAGAATTTCGAGTCGACTATGGAGACAACAGCCGAACCGTTTCTGCCTCCTACGACAACCTCCCTACCCTTTCCTACTCCTGGTTCTGAAGCACCTGTTCCTCCACTGCTATTCCAACCTCAACCTTATCCTACCATCCCCAGTCTTACTGACCCTGACACCCCTACGCCCCCCGACAGCATGCTCGTGACTTCATCCCCAGACCAAGAGAACTTATCCTTCCACAAGATTGTCGTGGGCGGAGTGGCGCTTTTCTTCACCACATCGCTGGTCCTGACGTTGATCTACGTCTCCTGCAGACGGTACCCCGGTGCCATGAGGCTGCTGCAACAGCGCTCGGTCGTCGGACGTAAGCGCCGGAAAAAGAGTCCAGAGCCAGAGCAGAACCTGAGCTCGCAATTGCAGGAATATTACATGAGCTACAACCCCGCTGCCACACCGGAAGCCATGGACGTACTGGCCAATGGGACTGGTACTTGCACCTGTACCATATCCGGCTCCAGGGAATGCGAGGTATGACAATGTCAAAGGCTGGCTAAAATCAAATCAAATCAAAGCAAATGAAACGGCTCTGGATGACAGAGGTAAATCCCCTCACCACGCATGCCATGTGTACCCGCTGAGGCCGGGATAAGAAGCCTTGACTCCTTTGAATTCTGCAGTGGTTTAGTTTTTTTAGGCACCTAGGGGTTATGCTGTTTAGCCTTTAAAACTGCAGTGGGTAACTTGGGCAGTTATTATCTACCTCTTTCTCTTAGACCCCCTTTGATAAAAATAAATAAATAAATAAATAAATAAATAAAATGATCTGACCCCCTTGACACGGGCTATAATATTATTTTTATGCTTTCGCAGGAATGACAAAAAATATTGTTATTAAACAAATTATTACTAGCCCTTCTTGCTCATGGGAAATTCAACCAATTCCTAATAAAAGGACATTTATCTTTATATTTATATATTTATTTCATTTATCCATTTCCCCCCTTTTTTCTCCCAATTTAGTGCAGCCAGTTAGTCTTTCGCTGCTGTGGACCTTGATTTCATCCGAGGAGGTTATATTTGCCTGACACACTCCCTCCAATCGTGAACTCACAAATGAAGCCAGTCTAGCACAGGGAGATTCACTCACTGGTCTCTGCATTTCTCCACTTGTGTACAGGTGCCTTGGGCTACAAACCAGGGTCCTTACACAACATCGCAGACCCCACCCTGATTGCCTCCGAGGAGGTTATATTTGCCTGACACACTCCCCCCAATCGTGAACTCACACGTGAGGCCAGTCTAGCACAGGGAGAGTCATGCTCTGATCTCCATGTTTCACCATTTCTATACAGGTGCCTCAGGCTACAAACCAGGGTCCTTACACAACGTCGAAGACCCCACCCTGATTGCGTCCTAGGAGGTTATATTTGCCTGATACGCTCCCCCCAATTGTAAACTCACACATGAAGCCAGTCTAGCACAGGGAGAGTCACGCACTGGTATCTGCATTTCTCCACTTGTATACAGGTGCCTTGGGCTACTAACCAGGGTCCTTACACAGCATCAAAGACTTCACCCACTTATAAGTCCGGTCTATCCCACCCAGCAGACTAGTGGACAATTTTGTCTGCTCCAGGCACTGCTAATTGTGTCTGCTAAGGGGCGCCCAATCAACTGGTAGCAGAGCTGAGATTCAAACTAAGAGAGTCCAGAATCTCAGCTCTGGTGTGCTAGTGGAACATCCCGCTGTGCCATCTGGCCGCCTAAAGGAATATATCTTAATAGTTTCTGATTTGGTTGACCTGGGACTACTTCAGCTAATCGAAATCATTTGTAGTGCCCGCATCTGTTGACCTTTGTGCTTCTCAGGAGGGCGAATCAAATATGTGTCCATTCTCAAAGACCCACCGTAGGCTATAGGTAGTTTAAAATAGATCTATATGACATCACAGAGATCTGCCGTATGCTAAAAGCTTATTGATTTTCCGGTCCCATCACACGTAATTATTTTTACATTTTTCATTAAAATGCAACAGGACCTCCGTCTGGGCTCACCGAGGCCCCCTAATGGGCCCCGGCTTCCTTGTTAAGAACCCTGCTTTAGAGAATCTGTTTTACCACGCTGTTCTGTTCCTGCACTGCAGAGAATCACCTCTGAAGTCAGAACCATAAGGTCAAAATTAGCACAACATATTTATCTTATCCTGGACTAATGGCACAACCTCAGGTGGGAAGTGAAAACCTGAATTTGTAATGTGTCTTACAAGCAATGGATTCATCTTTGTGAGGGTAAAATATGCACGAGGTGTTCTGCATTTCTATCAAAGGAGTCTCAAAATCCCAAAATGTTTCATACCTGAGCATTAACTAATTGTGCCCTGGTTCAGCTGTATCAGGCACCCAATTAATGATTTTACTTATATAATTAATAGCTATGATGTTAAACCTTGAACACTAAAACGTGTTCCTTTTTTCCTCTGAAATTTAGGACTCTTTGGCTGTATTTCAAAGATCTCTTGCTTTTCTTGAAGTCACTCATGTAGTAAGAAGTGTAAGGTCAAAATCGGGACCCAAATGTTATTGTATGGACAGTAAAGGGCCTGCTATGGAGATTGCTGGGGGGTTTACGATTACAGAACAGTGCCCTTCTGCATTACCATTTATGCCTGGCAAAGGGGGCATGGAGATCCAGATTACTGACATCTCAGTTCTTCTAAACTGACAGTCACCTGCACCTTAATGAGTGTTAATTCGCTCCAGGTGGAAGTGTCTCTATCTATTACAGTTTCTTCCTTACAGAGTTTAATCTGTAATAAAACACTGACAGAACAACCATGGATGAGCATGTTGCCCCAGAGCCGGTGTGACAGCGTTATATTTGGCGGGTTGGTGGGGTAGGGTGCCGCTCATTCATTGCCGTTTTCGGCTTGTTCCGGGTTTCCTTTATTTACTTTTTTTTGGGAAATTGGTTGTCACAGCAGCTTGCCGGATTGCAAAAAAACAGTTTTTATTTCTGCACTGTCCCTTTTCTATCCACTTTCTCCATTACTTTTATTTGTCACTCTGTTTCCATTATTTTGGCCACTTCTTTTATTTGTTCTTAAGCTTTTTTTTTTGGTTGTAGCTTTTTAGCCACATTATTTTCACTCCTGTAGTAAGAGGTCAAAATTGGGACCAAAATATAATTGTATGGACAGTAAGGGACCAACCTGCCATGGAGATCTGTGGGGGGTTCAAGGTTACAGAATAATGCCCTTTTGCATTACTGTTTATGGCCGGCAGATGGGGCATTGAGGCGCAGATGATTGACGTATTGGTTCATCTTAACTGACAGCTGCGCCTTCCTGAGTGTTAGATAGACAGACAGACATATAAATAGATACTTTATTGATCTCAAAGGAAATTAAAGAAGAATGATAATGTTAAGAGTGTTAATTCGCTCCAGGTGGAAGTGACTCTATCTATCACGGTTTCTTCCTCACAGAGGTTAATCTGTAATAGAATTCTGACAGAACTACCATGGATGAGCGAGATGCCCCAGAGCCGGTGTGACAGCCTTATATTTGGCCAGTTGGTGGGGTAGGGTGCCGCTCATTCATTGCTGGCTTCATGTTCGGGTTTCCTTTATTTACTCTTTTTTGGAACTTGGTTGTCACAGTAGCCTGCCAAATTGCGACAACCAGTTTTTAGTTCTGCGCTGTCCCTCTTCTATCTGTTTTCTCCGCTACTTTCATTTTTCATTTCACCTCTTGTAGGCGCGAAGCTACACCAGATTCCTCAACGGCGATACTCAAATACAACCTTCTGATTGTTTATTCCTGTTTCTACCAGAGAGGTCTCCAAATTACAAAATGTTACACGCTGCAGTTTTAACATCGCTAGTGAATTAATTACGCACATTTCAAAACGTCCACTTAGAACGAGGAGTCAATGGTTACTTAGCCAAATTAATTCGATTCCAGCCGACTCTCACTCACGATTTCTTTTGCACTTCATTATTTAACTCCGTTCGTTCTGCGCTCAGCCTTTAAAGCATTAATGGTTCATTTAAGAACCCAGAGCTTAAAGGTACTAATAAACATTTCATCTGCTACAATAACGTCATTTTATCAAGTTTGCCGTCACGGCGTGATGACTCAGGCACGTCTGTGCGCGTATTGTCGCTTCACACGTCGGAAACGCTCTTCCTGTTGTTAGTTCCGGTTACATTTAAAGTCATACACGTCGCATTAACTTGATTTAGCTTGTAGCGATACCATAAAGCAATCTCAAAATGATTCATTATCCAAAAAAACTGCAGAGCACTCTCATGGGGTATCGATCAGCCAGACCCATTAGCGAGAAAGCAAAATGCTTCACTTCCACCCAACCATGATACAGAGTCTAGGCAGAGCCTGCTCGCGGGTCTGCCAGACCCTGTAGGCGAGATGTTGAGGCTTTGTGCCACATATAAAAATACCGAGCAGACTTGACTCATCGATTCTGGATCAACATGATAAGAGGGAAAATGAATGTGACTGTGAACGAGGGTTCGTTATTGATCCACAGGTGGCAGGAGCTTCAGTCACAAAGAGTGCTTAACTGGGTAGAGTTTTTGTGGCATTTAGTCTTTAGTCTTTCATGGCGTACACCAAAAGAACAGTACAGACCTAAATGCTTGAGGTCATATAGGGAAAGTGGAATGCTGCGTAAAAGGTCTGACTGCTTACTGGCCTGATATACCTGCTGTGTGTGAGTGGGTGTGTGTGATGACTTCTATGTGGTACTTGGAGTTGGGTTGACCCGGGTTAGTACTTGGCCTTAAAAGTTTGAGAATCACTGTTTTCACTCTTAACCCATCACCCTCAGACCGGGTAGGGAACTAATGTTCAAGACCACCACTACGAAGCCCGGTCAGACACTTAACTGTCATGGTTGGCTATGTTTAAGATATGGAAGGCCAGACGTGGAGTCACCCCCTTGCTCCTGCAACAGCAGCTCGTACTGTCTGGTCGGAGGCACTTACATGTGTGCAGCCTTCAGTTTACACTGGGTCTGTCAGAAAACCTGGTGATCTCTCTACATAGATGCATTTTACGTCATTCTACACTCCCGAGAAATGTAGTGAGCTGCCTCAGTAGAGAGGATTCTAATAAGACATCGAACTCATAAGGCAGATTATTTAGACGCACTACTTAGACAGAGATTACGTCACCGCAGTTTTAGCTTACTAAGCTAACACAGTTAGCCTCAGGCCATTCAAACCAATGGGCTGAGCCGCCACAACCTGCTAACATCTCCGAAAACGGTTAAACTGTCCCTTACGAGCCCAAATTTACAAGTAAATGACACTTGTACATCTTATATATTGTATACAATGAAAAATCAGTAAGAATTTATTTACATTTGAAAAGAACTCCATGTTTGTCATTTTTTGTTAGAAAAGTCGTGCCGCACTGAATGCTGGGATTGCCTTCAGCGCTAAGGAAGCATCGGACGCTCCCACGTTATTCAGTCAGATTATCACTCAGAATTAAGGCGCCTCAGTAGGGGCATTTTAAGGAATCTAAGAATTTAGACATGCCCTCTTCTCGGGAGTGTAGGATGAAGTAAAATGCGTCTATGTAGAGAGATCACCAGGTTTACAGACACCCAGTGATTTTTAATTTGTATAAAGGTGCACAAGTGTCATTTTTTTTGGCTCATCAGTGACAGTATAATCATTTTTCCGTACACCGAGGGAGACTTTAGCTGGCATGCTTACGGGTTGTGTCGCCTCAGCCTATTGGTTTGAATGGCCTGAGGCTAACTATGTTAGCTTAGTAAGCAAAAACTGCAGTTATGTAATTGCCGTAATTTAAAGTAGTGCGTCTAAATAATCTGCCTTGAAAGTTTGATGTCTTATTAGAATCCTCTCTACTGAGGCAGTGAGACAGCTCATTAGATATTCAGACAGACATAGAGAGTGCAATATTCTCATCCAGTGTGGCTGGTTGGATGCAGTGCAATTCGCAAGTAACACTGGGTTATATTGGCGAATTGGCTATATCAACAGTCTGTCTCACTCTGCACAGTCCATAATTAGTTTATTTGCCTCTTTTAGCTGCTCGTGTGCTGAACCCCGGCGCTGATTACATCAGTGTCAGTCTCAGGGGTGCTGGTTTTAACACTGATACACAAATCTCGTACCCCTACAGGAAAGACTGGGTAAATACGGCCCACCTCGTGCAGAAAATCTGAAGTAATACACCAGAGTGTCTGGACTTGCATTCTGATGTGCTGAAGCTTGTTCTGTAGCAAAGATTTGCATTCTGCTATTGAAGGAGCACCTGCTGTGTTCCTGTAGAAAGAGATTATTTACAACACAAAACCACTCCTGCATTATGAGGCGCGGCATGTTTCCCAGTTTCCTCCTAAATACAAAAAAAATGCTGGTAAACCACTGGTGAGAAGTACAGTTTTGGGTATATTTAATTATAATAATAAAGGGCTTTTTAATGTTGTAATAATGTTATGCACACATCAGAATCAGGCTTTATTGGCCAAGTACGCTCACACACAAGGAATTTGACTTTGCTTACATGGATGCTGACAGTGCACAAAAACTACAATAAAGACAGTATCTCTAACACACACATTCATACCAGTAAACATTCACATGTACAGTTCAAATTGTGGGTTAAAAGGTGCTGTGTGAATGTGAAGGATAATGTTGTGTGTCTTTATATAAATATAAAATTTATTAGGTAATTTGTAGGCGCCCAGGTGGCGCAGTGGGATATTCCACTAGCACACCAGCGCCGAGATTCTGAACTCCTCGGCTGGGCGCCATCTAGCGGGCATAAAGGGCAGTGCCTGCAGCAGACATGTCTCTGCTAGGCCGGGATGACGGGACTATGTGGGTGTGGTCTTCAAACTCTGTGTAAGGACCTTGATTGGCAGATAGAGAGGCGTCTGTGCAGAGTGCATAGGTGTAAAAGGGTTCCGCTAAGGGCTGCACGTGGGTCGGAGGAGCTGATCAGCTGATCAGACGTCTACACAGACATAATCATCTATGTCTTATGGTGGTGGTGGCCGTAGCTTTGTGATAGATTGGTGCCCAGTCCTAGGTTTTTTTGCCTTGAGCATTGTGTTTCCCAGTGGATCTGGATCTGCCGTGACCCTGACCAGGGTAAAAAGGTTGATGAAAATGAAACAGGACATGATTGGCTAATGTCCAAGGTTTGGTGACTTAATTACATTTACATTTTTAAGGCACATTTAGCGGACGCTTTTATCCAAAGCGACTTACAGTGTACAGTCTAAGCAATTGAGGGTGGTGGGTGGGGTTTGAACCAGCAACCTTCTGCTTACTAGTCCAGCTTAATCGCTAAGCTACAACTGCAAACTCTGTAAATTAATAAAGTAACATGACATAGCAAACACCAGGAGCGTTCGGTGGCACTAAAAGTATGCTAACTGATTTCCGCTGAGATCTGAGGATCCAGGGTTCAATCTCAGCGGTGCAATTGGCCTGTTTGGCATCTGCATGGACATTTTTAATTGATGTGTGAGGCAGGTGGGTGGCTGAAACAGCCTATCCATCGGGAGGTGCACTCTCAGTGCCGGTCCCAAGCCCGGACAGAAATAGGAAGGGTGTGTAGGAAAGGTATCTGGAGTAAAAACTGACCTGATCTGCTGTGGCGACCCATAAAAAGTGTAAAAAAAAAAAATGTAAAAAATAATTATGGCAGTGTGTAATAAGATTGTGTATACAGTTATATTAAGCAGTAATATCACTTGTCAGGCAGTTGGGGTTGTTATAATCAGCATCAGTATCATATCACTACGTATCACATCACTCAGGTCCCTATTTTGTCATCTGATGACAAGTTATTTGGAAAATGATTTAGAAAACTATTGGCACCTGGCTGCTCATTAAATTGGCCTGTCTGTCAGTTTTGCTTCTGGAGAAAGGGCACGGCTGTGTGACTAATTTACACGTCACATTATATCTAATCTAGCTAGATCATCTATACTTTAAAGGGCTGTATCACCTAAAATGTAATTACCTTCACCTTACAGAGCTCCGTTTTTTAATAAGACCATTGACACGAGTGAAAATTGATAGGGTTAGCGAAAAAAAATTTTTTTTATTAATTTTATGTAACCACAGAACAGGATAGAAATCCAATTACCCCAGAAACGTGCAGCCCAGTACAGGACAAAGCTCACCAGTTTCATAAAATGACATGTCGGGTGTTTACTTTCGACCCCCTTTAGTGGTTTCAAAGAGAAAAAGGGGGGGTTAATAATAGAAAAGCATCCCTCCATTTTGTTTAGGCTGATGAAGCGCCGGTGTTGCTTTTCTCAGCGCCGTGTTTCTCATTTCAGCCCCGCCGGTGACACTCGTCCCCACGGACGGTGGTCAGACTCGCCGAAATAGATTTCGACTCGGGTACCTCTGTGCTCGGCAAAGAAACGCAGGTACAGAACAAGGAGGTGATTCGTTCAGGCTGAAATGACTCCATTCTAGTTTATATGATGTCCTTTTGTTAACCACGCGCCGAGGATCGAACCCAGATCCTCAGAACCTGGAGCTGTGCAGCATCGACACTGACCGATGTGTCACGATGCTGCCTGATTTACATTACTGAGAAATTAGATTCCAGTCGTGACTAATAATATAATTTACAGCTGGAAATGATCGTGTCATGCAACTTCAGAGCTGTAGGTTTGATCCTCACCTCTGGTAACTGTACGGGATCTGAAATTGTTTCCCATGTGTGTGTGTGTGTGGGTTTCCTCCAGGTGCTGATAATTGGCCAGTCTAAAAATTGCCCCTAGGTGTAATATGTGTGTGGTACCTTGTGATACCCTGCTGGTCTATCCAAGCTTTATTCTACCTTATGCCCAGTGTTTCTATAACATGTTTTGGACCCACCATGACCCTGATCACTTACTGAAGTTTAATAAATAACTAAATGAGTTAATTAATTATTTAAAATGTAGTCTTGGTGGTCAAACCACTTTTAAACCACTAAGCTGTGAGTACGGGGCATTAGTATCCTAAATGTATGTAACTTGAACAGGCAAAGTGTTTGCACCATAGGGTGCACCTGGGCCAATGCAAAACCATTACTGGGCGTAGTGATTTCCACCACTTGTTGTCTATACATCAGTGTTAATTTTGACAGCAAATTTTGATTTAGTTTTAGTCATAGTCTTTTGACTAAAATGTCATTTATTTTGTCATAATTTAGTCATCTGAATTGTTTTAGTTTTAGTCTAGTTTTAGTCGACTAATTAGCATAAGAATATAGTCGGCTAAATCTACAGTCTTCAGTCGACTAAAATATAAAGGGTGTAAAATGTAAATGCTGTTTCATCAGTTCCCTTGAATTATTTAAGTCATTATATACACTTACACAGAATGAAACATTTTTTAACCAGTTATGGAATATTATTAATGTTTGAATGTGCAATACACACAAAAACAGATTTAACTTATTTCAGACAACATCTTTATTTACCTGACCTTGCTTATTGAGCATAACAATAACAAAATATTAATGACCAGTAGGCTTGCTCTGCCTGAAAAATATATGCATTGTTCATAACAAATTGCATATTACATTCTTTATAAAACTGGGTACTGTTAAAGCAGCAGTGCCATTATGGTGCCATTATACTGCCAGCGGTGCCAGATGTCGTTTCAGATTTGTTGTGTTTTTACCCCAGATCGTCGCCCCACATGGTTTACACATCGTCTTGTTTTTCACATGAGAAATGTGTCCAGATATCGGCTCTCCTCTTTCTCCCTGTTGACATTGTGGAGTAAACCTAGTTCCATGAGTAAAGACAGTTCACGGTCTGGTCTTCCCGGGTTTAGATCAAATTTGTGCAAGTGTGGTCTTACCGTGGTACAGCAAAAGAGATTAGTACTGATTGGATGGCTACCGGCTCCACATACGCTAAAGTAGTTATGATTGGATTTCTTCCTAACTTGTCCCTACCTTCTACACAACTAAATCAGTTCTGATTGGATGTCGTCCCTGCCAAACATTTTCGTCATAGTTTTTATCCTTTTATGTGGTTTTTATTTAGTTATCGTCTCGTTTTTGTCATGAAAAAAAGGTTCGTTGACGAAAACTATGACGAAAATCATTTGTCAACGAAATTAACACTGCTATACAGTACCAACATGAATTCCCTGCTGTAATAAACACTTGACCCCGGAAGCCTTATTATTATGTACACACACACAAAAGGATTAATAGCTTGTAAACTAAATGACCAGAAGTATGTGGACACCTTTCCATAAACTTGTTGTCCATCCCAAAAAGACACTACAATGCATGTGTAGCAGCTTCCGCTCTTCTGACCAGCGCTAAGACCAGTGCAAGGGTCGCGCAGGATGCTGGAGCATGTCCCAGCTCTCAATGGGCGCAAGGCACACAAAGAAACCCTTGACAGGGCGCCATTCTCCAGTTCACCTCACTGCATGTGTTTGGACAGTGGGAGGAAACCAAAACCCCAGGAGGAAACCCACACAGACATGGAGAGAACATGCAAACTCCACACAGAACCCAAGACCTTTTTGCAGTCAGGCGACAATGCTACCCACCCAGCCACCATGCCGCTACGCCAACATACTTCTAAGGATAAATTCTATTTAGCTTTAAGCAGACATTTTTATCCAAAGTGACTTACAGCAATGTGACAGTATAATGTCAAAGCAATTGAGGGTTAAGAGCCTTGCTCAAGGGCCCAATAGTGGCAACCTGGCAGAGGTGGGGCTTGAACCAGTGACCTTTTGATTACTAGTCCAGTACTAGTCCTGTATTTTGAGACATTAAGTAAAATTAATTTCTAGCTGATATATAAGAAACACCTAAATAACAAACACTGATATATTTATCATTTACGACATTTTTGGCATTTAGCAGATGCTTTTTATCCAAAGTGAATAACAGTACAGTGACGGTACATTGTCCAAGCAATGGAGGGTTAAGGGCCTTGCTCAAGGGCCAAGCACTGACAACCTGCCAGTGGTGGGGCTTGAACCAGCAACCTTTCAATTACTAGTCCTATACCTTAACCACTAGGCTACAGAGGAAACACTAATAGCTAAAACATTAATAAACATTAATGCTGCTGTTTGAGTTGGTCATCTTCTAGACATTCATCAGTGGTGACAGGACGCTGCCCATGGGGCGCTGTTGGCTGGATATTTTTGGTTGGTGGACTATTTTCAGTCCAGCAGTGACAGTGAGGTGTTTAAAAACTCCAGCAGCGCTGCTGTGTCTGATCCACTCATATCAGCACAACACACAAAAGCAATCTTTTAATTACAAGTCCTGTACCTATACCACTAGGCTACAGAGGAAACACTAATAGATAAAACATTAATAAACACTGATATATCAAACAATAAAAATTCCTCATAGCATCCGTATTGTTTTTGATCTGAACCGTTTTGACACACATCAGGTCGTACTTACAAGGTTGAGCTCGTAAAAGTGGTGCTTCTGTGGAGGATTTTAAAGCAGCGTGAATTTAAAACATCTTTAATCTTGCCATCATCTGCAATCCAACAGCGTTTGTAAGAATCTGCCTGGCGGCTGTGTGTGTGGGGGAGAATGGGGGACAGTACCCACCCCAGCAGAGGTGCAGAGTTCCTGCCGACTGTCTCCCAGATCTGCTTCCAGCCTCAGTTCTGACATTTTTAAGAATGTGAGACTGTTTACTTATTTATTGCCAATTGTTTCTAAAGAGAAGTTTCATTTTGGATGTCAGTCATGGAGCGGCGGATAAAAACACCGAGAGCCAATCGGCTGGAGGTAGAACTCGGAGTGGAAACTAATCCCTCAAGTTCAGCTGCTTCCTGAAAGTACAGAGAGAAACTTTTACTCTAAATGTGTGACAGGCGTCTGTATTCAAACACCGACTCAGTACGAGTGTTGAATCACTGCTAAACTCTGTAGAATAAGCACGGGGAGCAGTTTCATAATAAATCACTCTATTAATATGTTATATATTAAACACTGTTATGTAAAACATATACAGTATATATATACTGATCAGCCATAACATTACAACCACCTCCTTGTTTCTACACTCACTGTCCATTTTATCAGCTCCACTTACCATATAGGAGCGCTTTGTAGTTCTACAATTACTGACTGTAGTCCATCTGTTTCTCTGCATGCTTTGTTAACCCCCTTTCATGCTGTTCTTCAATGGTCAGGACTCCTACAGGACCACCACAGAGCAGGTATTATTTAGGTGGTGGATCATTCTCAGCACTGCAGTGACACTGACATGGTGGTGGTGTGTTAGTGTGTGTTGTGCTGGTATGAGTGGATCAGACACAGCAGCGCTGCTGGAGTTTTTAAACACCATGTCCACTCACTGTCCACTCTATTAGACACTCCTACCTAGTTGGTTCACCTTGTAGATGTAAAGTCAGAGACGATCGCTCATCTATTGCTGCTGTTTGAGTCGGTCATCTTCTAGACCTTCATCAGTGGTCACAGGACGCTGCCCACGGGGCGCTGTTGGCTGGATATATTTTTGATTGGTGGACTATTCTCAGTCCAGCAGTGACAGTGAGGTGTTTAAAAACTCCAGCAGCGCTGCTGTGTCTGATCCACTCATACCAGCACAACACACACTAACACACCACCACCATGTCAGTGTCACTGCAGTGCTGAGGATGATCCACCACCTAAATAATACCTGCTCTGTGGTGGTCCTGTGGGGGTCCTGACCATTGAAGAACAGCATGAAAGGGGGCTAACAAAGCATGCAGAGAAACATATGGACTACAGTCAGTAATTGTAGAACTACAAAGTGCTTCTATATGGTAAGTGGAGCTAATAAAATAGATAGTGTGTGTAGAAACAAGGAGGTGGTTTTAATGTTATGGCTGATCAGTGTATATATTGAACACTGATATATGAAACAATAATACATAAATATATTTAAAACGGCAGATTCCTTGAATGTAAACGAATAGTTGTTATTCTTTATGATTCAATAAATATGTTATAATAAATCATTTATAATGAATAGTAGAACAGAAAGTTTATATTTGAATAATTGTTATTAGGATTAGACCATAATTTTGCAGCCTTGAATGTTTTCTACACGTACAGAATAAAATGTTCATTTAAACGTTGAACCCGACACATTGCTGCCGCTGCGGACTTCATAATGAATATTCAACATCGTCGTTTGCTATTCTGCTGCTGTATGTGTGTTTAATCCAGATTTACTCTGCCAAGCCATTTTTAATGCGGACATCATCAGATTGGCCTCGTGGATAAATTAATGAAAGAGTTTCAGGTGGAGATTAACACCGGGGTAACGGGAGAAACTGCACTGCACCAGCAAGCATCACAAAGCAGCGTAACGACGGTCTGTTCACTCATTATCTTTTACCTGCAGAAATGACAAAACATTAAGTCTAAAACACAGAGAGATTTCTTTAACAATAGCAGAACTTGTGTTTTAATCGTTTTATAAGCACCGTCATTCACATTCGGTCACACCCATTCCTTACAGATCCATAAAATGAAGCATACAGTCATGTGATCTCTATACAGTAGATTAATATGGGCATTAAAACCAGCTGTACCCGAGAGCTGACTGGGTTGCCAACTCGTCAAATTTCTTGGGCTGTCGCTTTAAACTGTACACACTAAGACTGACTAACAATATACAGTGGGGCCAAAAAGTATTTAGTCAGCCACTGACTGTGCAAGTTCTCCTACTTAGAGAGATGAGAGAGGTCTGTAATTTTCATCATAGCTACACTTCAACTATGAGAGACAAAATGAGAAAAAAAAATGCAGGAAATCACATTGTAGGATTTTTAAAGAATTTATTTGTAAATTATGGTGGAAAATAAGTATTTGGTCAATAACAAAAGTTCAACTCAATACTTTGTAACATAACCTTTGTTGGCAATGACAGAGGTCAAACGTTTCCTGTAAGTCTTCACCAGGTTTGCACACACTGTAGCTGGTATTTTGGCCCATTCCTCCATGCAGATCTCCTCTAGAGCAGTGATGTTTTGGGGCTGTCGCTGGGCAACACGGACTCCACAAATTTTCTATGGGATTGAGGTCTGTAGACTGGCTAGGCCACTCCAGGACCTTGAAATGCTTTTTACGGAGCCACTTCTTCGTTGCCCGAGCGGTGAGTTTGGGATCATTGTCATGCTGGAAGACCCAGCCACGTTCCATCTTCAATGCTCTTACTGATGGAAGGAGGTTTTGGCCTAAAATCTCACGATACATGGTCCCGTTCATTCTTCCCTTAACACGGATCAGTCGCCCTGTCCCCTTTGCAGAAAAACAGCCCCAAAGCATGATGTTTCCACCCCCATGCTTCACAGTAGGTATGGTGTTCTTGGGTTTTTCTTCTTCCTCCAAACACGACGAGTTGAGTTTTTACCAAAAAGTTCCATTTTGGTTTCATCTGACCACATGATATTCTCCCAATCCTTTTCTGGATCATGCATATATCTTATTTTCCACCATAATTTATGAATAAATTCTTTAAAAATCCTACAATGTGATTTCCTGGATTTTTTTTTCTCATTTTGTCTCTCATAGTTGAAGTGTACCTATGATGAAAATTACAGACCTCTCTCATCTCTCTAAGTAGGAGAACTTACACAATCAGTGGCTGACTAAATACTTTTTTACCCCACTGTATATGTCATAACAATATAAATATCTATCTGTCTGTCTGTCTGTCTATCTTATCTATCTATCTGTCTGTCTATCTATCTATATATCTATCTATCTATCTTTCTGTCTGTCTGTCTATCTGTCTGTCTGTCTATCTATCTATCTATCTGGCAGGAATCTTTAGAATGGCAGGAACTCAATCACAACTAGTGTTCAATTCATGGCTGCAACCCTGGTACGTGCTGTCATTTCAAAGTGGAAAATCTAAGAGTGGTGCATGCTAAACAGTTATAACATTCACTACCTAGTTCCAAACCACCTCTAGAAGCAACACAAGCATGCAAACTGTTAATAGGGAACTTTATGGATTCAGTTTTCTTGGCTAGGCAGAACACAATGCCAGGATCACCTTTTCCTGCCTTTTGCCCAATTAATTGGACCCACTGCAACCCTGACCAGGATAATGCAATTGTACAACAGACAGTGAATGAATGAATTAATTTCCAACGATGTTCCCTTGATCATTTTCCTCAACTCCATCTCAACACATACACACACACACACACAGTTTTTAGTAGCTACAATTGGCTTGCATGTCTTTGGCCAGCACGGACGCAGGGGGAACATGCAAATGCGGCCAGGGAATTGAACCCATGCCCTTCTTACTGTAAGTTGACAGCACCAGCCAATGCACCACCATGACCAGTTTTATTGCATTTTGTAAATACAAATGCATTTAGAATTTAGAAAGATTAAATAATTTGGGACAAAGGCGTGTTCACTCCTGTGTTCCATCACCACATTATTCAGGTACAATTTTTTACAATTAAGTAACCAAATAAAAGTAAAAGTACCCAGTAAAAGCACTAATGAATAAACACTGCATTTTTACTCTAAATTGACAGCTGTGTGCACACACCAGGTACTGCAAACAGCCAGGGCAGCTTAATCACCCCGATTTACCCAAATAACGTCCTCTTCTTATCCTCCTGTACTAGAGTCAGATAACGCCGTATTAAAAGCTGCACCTGCCATCTAATCAGCTCCAAAAAAGCAAAAAAAAAATCCCCGGCACATCCTGCGGGGGATTGAAAAGAGAACAAAACGAACACAGACAGCGAGAGATTTCAGGAGAGATTTGAGATGATTGGAATCTGATCGACTGCTGAGATCAGACTGAATGAGAGAGCAGGAGAAGAAGAGAAGGCAGGAGGAAACAGTCAGGAATAAAAAATGACACAGTTTTGTGGCTTTTGTTTTGCTGAGCTTGTTGGTTGGTGGTTTCTAATTATGGAAGAGATTATATAAGGTCTCCCACACATTCATATACACCGTACGGCCAGAAGTATGAGGACGTCTGACTGTAAGCTTGTTGGACATCCTGAGTCCACCCATCCTCTTCACTTATGGCTACAGCAGCCTTCACTTCAATGTCTATCTGTGAATGGTTTCTGCAAGTGTTTGTGGGAATTTGTACCCAATCAGTTGTTAAATAACTCATTTCTGAGGTCAGGTACTGATGTTGGACAGAAAGACCGGGGGTCTTCAGTGGGATTGAAATCTGGGTTCTTAGCAGGCTGCTGGATTTCCTTCACACCGAACACATCTGTGTGTTTATGGACCTTGCTTATGTACAAAAATCATCCTAGACATAAAAGCTGGACACTGATTAAGATTAAGTTGCAAGCTGGGTTTTCATTTAAACACCATTATATATTTATATACAGTATAACAGATTTTCCACAACAAAAAATATGACAAAATATTTTATATACATATTATTATTATTATTGTTTGATTGATTGGTTATTATTATTATTATTATTATTATTGTTTAATTGATTGGTTATAATTAATATTATTATTATTATTAGGGTTGTTGATTTTTTGTTATTATTATTATTGCTGTTATTTTTATTATGAATATTATTATTATTATTTGATTAATTGGTTATAATCATTATTGTTGTTATTATTATTATTATTTAATTGATCTGTTATTACTATTATTATTATTGTTATTATTATTATTATTATTATTTGATTAATTGGTTATAATCATTATTGTTATTATTATTATTGTTGTTATTATTATTTAATTGATCGGTTATTATTATTATCATTATCATTATTATTATCATTATCATTATTGTTATTATTATTATTATTATTACTATTATTATTTTCATTACTATTATTATCGTTATTATTATTATTATTATTATTATTATTGAAGAAAAACAAACCCAACACATTTTTATCACCCTTGCATTACACAGGCTGAACACTTAACACTTGCTGGACACAGGCTGATAATTTCCTTTCATTTATTTATTCATTGTGTGTTTTACCACCCCTTTATCCTGGTCAGGGTCACATTGTGTCTGATTCATTGGTCGTAGGGCAGGAAACACCCTGGACAGGTCATCAGTCTAACACATTGCAGTGCTGAGTATTATATTATAATAGTAAATAAAATAATTGTACATTTAAGAACATGAACCTGTCTGTGTAGATAAAATTGGAATAAATAAGGCTGAAAAAATCCTACAAATGAACAAACATAAACTCAATAAAATGAAAAATGACTTGTTTTGATGTTGCTTTTAAGTCGTGCCTGTTTCGTGATTAATGTGGTCATTACTGGCATTAAGCTTTGTTACACTTAAAGCTAATTGGGCTGCACAATGTCGGAAACATTTGTAAGGTAAACAGCGAGTATTTATCAATTTCTTTTATTAAGCACACAAACATTATTTCCACAAAAGTTTCAACAGTTTATGTATTCATTCCCTGTCTGTTTACCACTGCTTTATCCTGGTCAGGGTCGCGGTGGGTCTGATTCATTTGGCAAAACACACACAAACACACACACACACTTAGTGCAGTTTTTAGTAGCTCCAGTTGACCTGCATATCCTTGGACTATGATAGGAAACCCACACGGACACAGGGAGAACATGCAAATGCAGGCAGGGAATCGAACCCATGCCCTTCTTGCTCTGACGTAATAGCACCACCCACTGCACCACTGTGATCACTCACTCACTTTCTTAACCGCTTATCCAATTAGGGTCGCAGGGGGGTGCTGGAGCCTATCCCAGCTTTTTCAATGGGCGCAAGGCACACAGTAACACCCTGGACAGGGTGCCAGTCCATCGCAGGGCAGACACACACACACACACATATACACATCCATTCACTTATAGGGCAATTCAGTGTCTCCTATTAACCTGCATGCATGTTTTTGGACTGTGGAAGGAAACCCACGCAGACACGGGGAGAACATGCAAACTCCACACAGAAAGGACCCGGACCGCCCCGCCTGGGCATCGAACCCAGGACCTTCTTGCTGTGAGGCGACAGTGCTACCCACACGAGCCACCATGCCGCCCCACTGTGATCAGTTTTATTGTATTCTGTAAATACAAACACATTTCCTTCAACACGCTCAGATAAGTTGGGACAGAGGTGTGTTCACCTATTTAATTTTCTTTTTAATGGTTTGTGAACTGAGGACACGAACAGTTTCAGTTCTGCGAGCTGAATTTTTCTCCATTTCTGCTTGATGCGAGACGTTGGCTGCTCAACAGTCCCTGGTCTGCGTCGTATGATTCACCTCTTCCTGACGCGCCACATATTTCAATACGAGACACACGCAGTCGAACACACCCACTGTGATTGTATGAAGCCACGCTGTGGTTGTGCATACAGAATTAGTCTTGGCATCGTCATGCTGAAATAATCGTGGATTTCTTGGAAAAAAAATGTCATCTTGATGGCACCATGTGTCTCTCTAAAATTCTTATACACGCCTCAGTGGTACCTTCACTCATGTGTGAGTGTTTCCTGCTCTTAGCACTGATGCACCACGTACCACGACTGATTTTAGCTTTTGTACCTTTTGCTTAAAGGTCACGCACATTCAGCCGTGGTTTCTGGCTTTGCCTTACATGCTTCCATGAATCTTTTTTACAATATTAGGTGTGGTAGATGGTAAATAACCAAATTTATTTGCAATCGTGTGAATTAACTAAATGACAATTCTTATATGACGTTTGACACAAACTGTCAGCAAACATTAGATATTTAAATAAGCTTCTGCAGACACACTACAAAAACACTTAAAGAAAATATACATTTAAGAACCATACAACCTAAATTAATAGGGTGAAATGTACCCATATAAAGGTTACAAAAGATCCATAAACTTAACACAATGAGATAAAGAAGCCGATCAGGATATAAAATCTGTATAAAATGTTACACAGCTAAAGCTAACGCTGTAAACTTTTTTTTGTTAGTGTAGTTGGTTTAATCCCCACAGACACACTACAAAATCCTAATACTAAAAAGCCTTCTGAGAAGAGAGAAGACTATATATACTATAATGTTATAACTGCAAAAGAGGGTTATCCAACAAGCTCATAGTCAGATATCCAAATATGTTTGACTGTATAGCATTTTGTTAGTATTTGTAAAAAAATAAAAATACATTTTATTTATTACCCAAATTAAAAATTACATGTATTGAAGAAGCAGATCTAGATGTTTAAATGTAAAGACTGTTTTGTTAGTGCAATTTGTTTGATAATCCACAAGTGAATTAATTATAAAATGACAAAACGTCCCTGCACTAATGAACCAACATGCTAGGGAAGGTCGGGAGGGTGGGGAACAGCAGTCATTCAAATAGAATTGCAGGGTGACCTTGATAGATTCACGCTGAAAAGTTAAAAGTGTTCTGTTTGGCATGTTAGCGGGTAGTTTTGTGCTGTTAAGCTTAATATTAGCACGGGGGCGAGACAATGTGATGGATTGACGCCTTGTCCAGGGTGTTTTTCTAAGATAAGCGCCAAACCCACCACAAGATTAAAGTAGTTAATGAAAATCAATGAATACATTTATTATTTATTGTGTTCAAGCTCTTGATGCAAAATTATATTCAATATTTTTAAGGTTCTAAAGAATCACAGGAAAAAGCACTTGTTGGTTTCACAAGTGTAAAGAAAATATTTGAGTCTCTCTGTCGTGTGTTTAAGAGTGAGATAGAAGCACTTTGTATCAGTTATTTCCACACTGTATTTTGTTTGGTTTCTTTTGTTATTTGGTATGAATATTCCTGCATTTCTCTCAGTTTCATCACTGTATTTACGTCGTGCAGTTTCAGCATCAGTGTCTGACTCAGAATCCACTGTCTGACAGAAGCACATGGTGGAGTTGAGATCTGTCCCAATAAATATTGTTTTTTGAGGTTTCTTTTGAGTGGAGAATTTTCACAGTATAGTTGAAGGCATCTGTGTGACTTTGAGAACAGGCCAGGGTGCTATGGCTGGATTGTTTGGCTGGGTTACTGGGTTAAAATATCTTTGGCTGAAGGAGATAAAAGCCACAAACCACCGACTGGTTCCAACTTACAGTTGTGATTAAATACAGTTCGAGCAATTGAGACTTTAGGGTCTTGCTCAGGGACCCAACAGTGGCAACTTAGCAGTGGTGAAGCTTCTGATTACTAGTCCAGTGTATTAATGACAGTGTTTTAAACAATGCCTTTATTTGACTTAAGTGAAAGCTGGGGTCAGAGTACAGAGTCAGCCATTGTACGATGCTAAAGGGCCCAACCGTGGCTGGATGGTACAGCCAGAATTCCATTTATAGCTCAAAGATCTACCCACTAGACTACCACTGTCTTCAGAAGTTGAATGTTCTGCAAGTAATGCCCTGGTACCACATAACATTGAAGGTCTTGCTAGTAATGCCCTGGTACCACATGTCATTGAAGGTCTTGCTAGTAATGCCCTGGTACCACAGACCATTGAAGGTCCTGTAAGTAATGCCTTGGTACCACATACCACAGGATCGTATGGGACGCATGGAGTCATTTTGACCCATCAGTGTATTTACAAGCATTATAGCGTTGCATTAATATCACATTACTTAACTTCATTACCTCAGAAGTTCCTAAAGCTACTCGTACCAGCAATCAGGGCAGATCAGTAAGCTAGAAGATAAAGAGCCCCGTTGAGCATGATCAGCAGTGACAGATGTAAATACCCGCGAGGAGGTGTGTTGACTCACGGGGAGAACGTTAAGGAGCTTGTGGTGCTCCACTCAGCTGGTGAGGCGGCGCCTGCCCGGGAACACAGTGTAGCGGATCGTAAAAGAAATACGGTCCCCGCTGGATCACTTCAGAGGTGAAGTGGAGGAATTACGGCGGGGCAGGTTTCATTGCGACATGTTAAGCTTGCACTTCATTCCATGGCCGCTGAGAATCCTTGTTAGCAACTGGCGAGCGGGCGTTCGCGTTTACTGCGTTCAGCGGGTGCTCGCGTCGGGAACATCAAGTTCAATTTCAGCACAGAGGGCAGAGCGTTCCTGCTCAAAATTCATGATGCCTGTCACACAGACGAGATTGAAAGTTCTTGATCAAGTGGCGCAGGCAGCGGTAAAATATGCTAGTACTCCAGAACTGACATCTCAAACTTGTGAGTTCAGATCTCGGCTCTGCTACCAACAGCCTAGCCTGGGTGTCTATACAGACAATGATTGGCTCGTCCGTCGGGTTGGATTCCTCATAACTGCTGCAATTGTGGCCTCTGCTGGCTGATCGATGGCACCTGCACAGAGATGCAGGACGATAGGGATCAGTGCGTGACTCTCCATGCACCAGACCGAGCCATCAAATGAACTTGATTCGTGCAGGTAAAAGATGCAGTCAACTTCTGCACGTGTTGGAGGGGGTGTGTATTAGTCACAGCTCTCCTCGATCAGAGTGAAGGTCAGCAACAGTAAAGAAGACACAAAATGCAACCAGGTCTTTGGATGTGACTAGATTGGGAGGAAAAAATGATATCCAGTTCCTGCAGCAGAACTACTAACCATCCCTGACCATGGGGAGACTCTTCGTCTGGTCTTAGGCCTTGACTGTCTTGTCCCAGATAAACCACTGGTCTAGTTTTGATTTGTGACCCCATAGAAGTGCATCCTAGAACTCTGCAGCTCTATCCAAATTCCTTCTGGTGTATTCCAGTCTACCCTTACTGCACTTCTTTGTCAAGAGTAGCGTGCGTCGTGGAGTCCAGTCATAAAGTCTCTGATTGTTCCATAATCTTCTGTCATCCTGTAAGTCCTTTATATGAACACAGGGGGTTTTCTTCATTGTCTTGATGTTAACACCTCTGGATGAAATTTTGGGATTTCTCCCATGACCAGGCAGATTTGGAACTTCTGGACAATGTTTCCAATGGGGTTTCTGGGAATGTTCAAGGTCTTGGTATTTTTCCTGATGCCTTTTTGATACAATAACATGATTTCCTCTCTCAGCTTCTGTGAAATACAGGCTTTGAGACTAAAACCTGCTTGCTACTTCCCAAACAATGAATTTTATTTATTCATTCATTATTTATTTTATGTTGTTTGTCATGTCAAGGACTCCTGGACTTGTTTAACGTTTTTAAATAGAATCAGACTTTGTTGTCCAAATATTTTCGCACATAAGCGCAATTGGTCTTCAGTTGAACGATGGCTTTCAATCATTTTTCTCTTTCGGGGGCTCCTGTATTTAGGAGTCGCCACAGTGGATCATTCTGGTCCTCATACTGATCCGGCACAGTTTTACGCCGGACGCCCTTCCTGACGCAACCTTATTTAATTCAGGCTTTAGACAGACACTGAGAGTGCACTGTCCAATGGCTAGGCTGTTTGACAATATCCCAACTTGTAGATACCCAACAGGTTGATAGTACAGAAGGATAGTGGGCTAGAGTATTGTACCTCACATCACCCGAGCATCAATCATATCCATTTACATTTACATTTACATTTTCTGCATTTAGCAGACTCTTTTATCCAAAGCGAATTATAGTATTGTGACAGTACATTGTCTAAGCAATTGAGGGTTAAGGGCCTTGCTCAAGGGCCCAACAGTGGCAACCTGGCAGTGATGGGGCTTGAACCAGTGACCTTTTGGTTACTAGTAGAGTACCTTAACCACTAGGCTACAACTGTCCACATCCTGTATCCTAAACATAGTAACTGACAAACATTTCACACTTGTACAGTTACATGGACATTCTGCTACACACACACACACACACACACATCCTGCAAACAATCACACATGCATATATTCATAAAGCAGGGATTTGTGCAGAGTACAGCAGCCAGGCAGGCGGGAGCAATAATAAATAGACGCATAATAAAGTAATCTATAATAAATAAAATAGAAGGAGGAGGTGGGGGGGGGGGGTTGAATAAATGATGTGTTGCTGTAACTCAACAATGCAAATGTTCAGTAATTGTGGGTGTAAAGGCGTGAAGGAAAACATTCAACGGGATGTACAATGCTTATCTTGGTTATGCAGTGCAGTCTGTTTGGACGTATCTGAACCCCGATTATTCATTACATTTGTCACTTAGTTTGTTTATTAACATTAATAAAACATTTAATAACTATTTGATTAATAATTGTAGATTGTAGTTAGTTAGTTATTAACGTACGCTCATTCAATCTCCCTTATAAAGAGTCATTCTATATGTTTAAATCATGAGTTTACATCTGGGCGGCACTGTGGCTCGGTGTGTAGCATGGGTAGTGTCGCCCCACAGCAAGAAGGACCTGGGTTTGATCCCCAGGCGGGGCGGTCCGGGCCGTTTCTGTGTGGAGTGTTCTCCGGGAGCTCCGGTTTCCTCCCACAGTCCAAAAACAGGCATTCAGGTTAATTGGAGACACTACATTGCCCTATAGGTAAATGGGTGTGTATGTGTGTGTGTGCGCCCTGCGATGGACTGGCTCCCCATCCAGGGTGTTACTGTGTGCCTTGCGCCCACTGAAAAGCTGGGATAGGCTTCAGCAACCCCCGCGACCCTAATTGGATAAGAAAGTGAGTGAGTTTACAGCTTGGTTGTTCAACCACCGGAATAGGGAGTATAGGGTTTCAAATTCCAACAGACACATTCACATACCATTGAAGGTCTTGCTATTAATGCCCAGGTACTACATTCCATTGAAGGTCTTGCTAGTAATGCCTTGGTACCTTATACCATTGAAGGTCCTTCTACCAATGCCATGGTACCACATACCACAGGATGGTATGGAATGTATGGAGTCTGTCTGTTTGACAGCAATATTTTGACTCTTTAGTGTATTTACAAGCATTATAGCTTTGCATTACAGCTTTGCACCAAGCTTCCACTGTTGGGTCCTTAAGCAAGGCCCTTAACACTCAATTGCTTGGACAATATAGTGTCACAGTACTGTAAGTCACTTTGGATAAAAGCGTCTGCTAAAAATGCTGAAAAACTGGCCGTAGTATACATCATCCAGACATCGTCCAGACTTTAACTCTCCTCCTGGCACTAACACACCCATAATTACCTACCTAAAAACCAGTCTGCACCCCAGACAAGACACTGCATACAGCAGGATGATAATTGCTTATTGACAAGCTTCTCCAGGAGCTAAGAGGAAAATAGATCTGTAGCAATTTGGATCAGTCTGGTGCCCGTTATTAAAAACATAGTGAACTGGGATGACTCTCTAATCTGATGGTGATCTGAGCGGTACAGATTAAAAAGATCTGTCATCGGAGCTGCAATCATGGACCTTGAAAGACCCGCCGAACTCAGATCTCAGTGCGTATGTTTGCTTTTGATTGTACCGGGATGTTTTTTTTTCTTCTCTTTTCTTTTGGGAAACAGGTTTAGTTTCCTTTGAAATGCTTAATAAAGAGATGCTTCATCTTATAAAGACAGCAAAAGACTCAGCTGCTCGAATAGACGTTTATTTTCACAGACCGGGTTCAAGTACAGAAGAGCCTTTATGCCTGTTTTCTTTGAGGCCTAAACGGTGGATCAAGACGGAGTAGATTCGCTTTGATTTTGTAAGCACGGTGGTTTTAAATTGAACGTGGGGTGATGTTGCAGCGCTGGGGTGGATTGAAAAGCAGGCGTGGGGCTGCATTTCAAATCAGTTGCAGAGATTTATGCTATCTGAGATCTATCTATCTATCTATCTATCTATCTATCTATCTATCTATCTATCTATCTATCTATCTATCTATCTATCTATCTATCTATCTATCTATCTATCTATCTATCTATCTATCTATCTATCTATCTAAGCCAAACCAGTTATCTATCTATCTATCTATCTATCTATCTATCTATCTATCTATCTATCTATCTATCTATCTATCTATCTATCTATCTATCTATCATCTATCTATCTATCTATCTATCTATCTATCTATCTATCTATCTATCTATCTATCTATCTAAGCAAAACCAGTTATCTATCATCTATCTGTCTGTCTGTCTGTCTGTCTGTCTATCTATCTATCTATCTACCTACCTATGCAAATCATCAGAACTATACAGTATTATACTGTATCTGAGCTTGGTCATGTTGGGGTTAAGCTTAAGAATATGAACTCATGTGTAATGAGACATACAATACATCAATGAGATATGGAGAGATGCAGGCTTGGGTAAAACCTGCTACAGATACTTGTCTGAAGCAAGAAAACTGATTATCATCAGCATAGATATGTCAAGCAATGTGAAAATCTGGCTTTTTACCAAAGGAATGGTTGTTTATGGAAAATGTGTCAGGACCGAGCACAGAACCTTGGCTGTATATCCCTCTGTCATGATGTACATCCCTCTATGATACCTGGTAAGCCGGTTATTCCTGGGTTGAAGAGGGTGAGTTCTGTGATTTACTTTTTGAAGGCAGCAGTTAGACCAGAAGGATCAGGATTGGAAATAGTTTGGCAGCATGAAGCTTTTCAGTGAAAGTCTCGGGGGTGGGTTCTGCTTGTGCTGCTGCTGAGTGAAACCGAACTGATTCTGTTCAGATAAAATGATTTTACACGGGTCAAGGTGGTCCGGTGTGGTTTTTTTTTAGAGAGGAGTAATAATTATTCCTCCTAGGTGCCTCCTTAAAAGCTGTTAGATGGTACCTGATGTCAAGGAGTTGTTGGTGTTGGGTGTTAGGGAAAGGAGAAGAATCCTTTTGGAAGATTGTGTAATGGCCTAATTATCATGGGCATGCCATACATTCAATAAAACTATTAAACAGTATACCGAATGCCATTATTGCATCCTTCTGTTTATACAGTATATTATGTATAGTTGGTATATTATGCAAAATATAGTAGAATATACGTATGTATTATATATTAATCACCTTTGCACATCGTTCACTTTAAGAGTATTCGGTGCTGCTACATGGACGATTACAATGCTACTGCCATTGCTATATTGCTTTGATACTTATGCACATACACTACCAGGATCCTTTTACTACAACATACACACATATTTCATGCCTGTCCATATGTACAAATGAAGCATTGCACTTTGCAAACGTTATCCACTGGACTACTTTGTGTTTATCTATTCTATTTCCAAAGTGGAGTACACTGAATCTGGTTGTGCTTGTACAATGAAAATAAAAGTATTCATATTTGTATAGATAGGATGGTATCCAGTTGACAGGTCGTTGGATTGTCAAATGGAAGGTGCAATAGAACCATATCTATAGGTCTGAGAGGTCAGGGGTGGCACGGTGGCTAAGTGGGTAGCACTGTCGCCTTACAGCAAGAAGGTCCTGGGTTCGATCCCCAGGTGGGGCGGTCCGGGTCCTTTCTGTGTGGAGTTTGCATGTTCTCCCCGTGCCTGCGTGGGTTTCCTCTGGGAGCTCCGGTTTCCTCCCACAGTCCAAAGACATTCAAGTGAGGTGAATTTAAATTGTTCATAAGTGTGTTCGATATAACCTTTTGAACTGATGAATCTTGTGTAATGAGTAACTACCGTTCCTGTCATGAATGTAACCAAAGTGTAAAACATGACGTTAAAATCCTAATAAACAAACTGAGAGGTCAGTTAACTGACCTCTGTTTGTGTCTATCTGCATTGGGTTATGTGATTTGCATCTGGAAACCGTTGCTGCATAAGATAGATGAATGGATGGATGGATAGAGAGATAGACAGACAAGAGAACAGATAAAGAGAGATAGATAGATTGATATGTAGATGGATGGAAGGTCTGGCTTGAGCAGCTCCTGTAGGACGTCCTGTCTAACATGACCTGAAGGCAAAACCAGCGTGAGGCAGCAGAGACGGACGAGGAGCTGAAGCTGTAGTTTTATTCCAGTGGATCTGGAACGGTGCTGTGACTCACTCACTGTCCAGTTTATCAGCTTCACTTACCATTTGTAGTTCTACAATTACTGACTGTAGGTCATCTGTTTCTCTGCATGCTTTGTTAGCCCCCTTTCATGCTGTTCTTCAATGGTCAGGACCCCCACAGGACCACCACAGAGCAGGTATTATTTAGGTGGTGGATCATTCTCAGCACTGCAGTGACACTGACATGGTGGTGGTGTGTTAGTGTGTGTTGTGCTGGTATGAGTGGATCAGATACAGCAGCGCTGATGGAGTTTTTAAACACCTCACTGTCACTGCTGGACTAAGAATAGTCCACCAACGATAAATATCCACCCAACAGCGCCCCATGGGCGGCAGCCTGTGACCACTGATGAAGGTGACCAACCCAAACAGCAGCAATAGATGAGCGATCGTCTCTGACTTTACATCTAAAGTGGACCAACTACGTAGGAGTGTCTATTAGAGTGGACAGTGAGTGGACACGGTATTTAAAAACTCCAGCAGCGCTGCTGTGTCTGACTTATACCAGCACAACACACACTAACACACCACCACCATGTCAGCGTCACTGCAGTGCTGAGAATGATCCACCACCCAAATAATACCTGCTCTGTGGTGGTCCTGACCATTGAAGAACAGGGTGAAAGCAGGTTAAAACAGTATGTAGAGAAACAGATGGACTACAGTCAGTAATTGTAGAACTACAAAGTGCTTCTATATGGTAGGTGGAGCTGATAAAATGGACAGTGAGTGTAGAAATCTTTCATCTTTCTTTCCTAGTTCCAGAACATGAATCTGCTGAAACCCTGTTAGAACCGAAGATATTTTTGAGAGATGTTATAGAGGATTAGAAAGTGCATGTTAGTTCTCAGCTGAAGTGCTTAGTAAAGAGGTGATGAGGGTATTTAATCATCGCCTGGAGAGCTCGAGTTAAAGGTGACCTAGGTGGTTCCTAGGTGGTTTAACCCCAATTTACACCTCCATCCTTGCAATCCTTCCTTATTTTTCTTCGAGATTAATAAAGTATCTACCTATCTATCTATCCTAATGACTCACATGATGGCAGGATGGGGCAACAACTCCCAAGACTACCTGTAAGTGACAACCCCACTGAAGGGTAAACACTGGGACTTTTTGAAGCCCTTCGAAGGAGAGGTGAAACGTCTTCAAGAACCAATTCAAACACTCTAGACTACCATGACGTGTCTTCAATCGTACTTTGAAGACAGTGAGAGACTCAGATGTTGGAACAGACAAAGGAAGTTCAATCCACCACTTGATTGCTGGTACAGAAGAGCCCTGATGCCCGTCTTCCTCGAGTTCTGAGTGAAGGATCGAGACGAGCGAGACTTGCATGGTACAGAACAGGATTTTATGAGTCCTCTAAGGTAGATTGAAGCTGGTCCATCATTGTTTTGAACTAAATTAGTTCAGACACAAGAAGGCAGTGAACAGAACACAGCAAATGAGTGATGATGCGACAGAAGTGAGGTGATGATGTGTCAGCAATTGTGTGATGATGCGGCGGCAGTGAGGTGATGATGTGGCAGCAGTAAGGTGATGATGTGGCAGCAGTGGGGTGATGAATTGGCAGAAGTGAGGTGATGATGTGTCAGCAATTGTGTGATGACGTGGCTGCAGTGAGGTGATGATGTGGCAGAAGTGAGGTGATGATGTGTCAGCAATTGTGTGATGACGTGGCTGCAGTGAGGTGATGAATTGGCAGAAGTGAGGTGATGATGTGGCAGCAATTGTGTGATGACGTGGCTGCAGTGAGGTGATGAATTGGCAGAAGTGAGGTGATGATGTGGCAGCAATTGTGTGATGACGTGGCTGCAGTGAGGTGATGATGTGGCAGAAGTGAGGTGATGATGTGTCAGCAATTGTGTGATGACGTGGCTGCAGTGAGGTGATGATGTGGCAGAAGTGAGGTGATGATGTGTCAGCAATTGTGTGATGACGTGGCTGCAGTGAGGTGATGATGTGGCAGCAATTGTGTGATGACGTGGCTGCAGTGAGGTGATGATGTGGCAGCAGTGGGGTGATGATGTGGCAGCAGTGGGGTGATGATGTGGCAGCAGTGGGGTGATGACGTGGCATCAGTGTGGTGATGATGTGGCAGAAGTGAGGTGATGATGTGGCAGCAATTGTGTGATGAATTGGCAGCAGTGGGGTGATATGGCAATATTAGGGTTGGTTGAAAACCAGGCAGGGGTTTAATAGTGGACGTGGGGGCACCTGCCAGATGGGAGTTACAGTAGTCCAGACTCGAGATGACAAGTGATTGGAGAAGAATCTGAGTGGCTTCCATAGAAGTGGCTTCAATCAGATAAACGACTGAATCTTCTTGATGTTGTAGAGGAGGAACCGACTTGATCTTGTCCAGGACAACACCAAGGTTTCAGATGGTTTGATCCGGGAGATGACTAGGTCTCGGGTTGGAGACGGATCTCCAGGAATAAATATCACCTCTGTCTTAAAACTACGGACCCCGCAGTTTAGTGGCCTTATCAGCCTACGCTGTACTGGGACGATTTCCAACAATTCTTTGATCTTTTTATAGGTGAAAAGTTGTGCCTATTCAATCAGAAGAGCTTTTGTGTGGTCAGCCACTGACGCTGGATTAAATGACCGGTCCGCTGGAATAAATGGCAATCCGATCCATCCCAGAGATGTTTAAAAGGGTTAAGATCAGGGCTTTGTGCAGGCCACGGGAGTTCCTCCACGCCAGACTTGTTCAATCTTCATCGATCGTGTTCTGTTCACAGGGGCGTGACACCTATAGACAGCTCGGTGGTTAGGAAAGTGTCCAGATAGCTTCACTTATACAGAGTGTCACTGCAGATGTGGGATTTCTTTTTAGTTTTTGACTTAATCATTAAACCCACGCATTTTACATACATTTAAATGTGGCTTCCTTATGGTTTTCACATTTTTCTTTTGTATTATAACTCACTAGAACAGGGGAATTCTCTGTGCCCGTATAAATAGAGTTTATTCAATTGAGCTCATTAAACGGCAAACAGAGCTGTAGTGTCTTTGGAAGGAATCCCCAAACTGTCACCTTAAACTGGAAAAATATGTTGGTATGGATGCTCAGATGGGCCCCTTAAGCCCATGCCTATGTAAAGCTTGCTCGACTGTCGACAGTTTTGTCCAGCTTTGAATAATCATATTTCAGGCTAACAAAGCATGCAGAGAAACAGATGGACTACAGTCAGTAATTGTAGAACTACAAAGTGCTTCTATATGGTAAATGGAGCTGATAAAATGGACAGTGAGTGCAGAAACAAGAAGGTGGTTTTAATGTTATGGCTGATCAGTGTATATTTAAGCTTTGAAAAGATTCCTACATGTTTGTTGTTGTTGTTGTTGAGCTTGACTCATAACTGCACTTGAAATATTTTTTGGCTGTAATTTCAAATCATTTTGAAACAATCCGTCCCAGTTAGTGAGCCTTTGATCATTTCTTGTACATGATTACCCACTAGTAGTTTAAAAAGTTCTGATGCTACCATTTCATTAATGAGACGGATTGGAGCTACTAGACTCCACTACATCACTGCCCCGTCCTATCAACTTTGGCTACTATTCAGTTCAAGCAAGCACTGTAAAAATCTCCCGAGTCCTTGTTCAGTACTGATTATGAACTGTATGGAATACAAAAACCCACCTCCACTTCTGCTTCCTCTGCAAATGTTTGAATTATTAAAGGCTGAAGCTCAGAAGAGGGTCGACATGAAGCTTGTATTTCGTAGCCTGCAGGCTCCCTACTGCAAGTTGCACATAAAGACTGCGGGCAGACTGGTATATAAATATATATATATATATATATATATATATATATATATATATATATACATTTTCACTGTACTTTCTCTCTGTTCTTCATGAGGTATGGGGTTCTTTTGGGGTTTTGCACATCATTTTTGCATAAATATGTCAGATCAGTTCAAAACTGATGGGAGTTTAAGGGAAAATGTCTTCCCATGGCATTAAGAGCTAAAGAAACAGAAGCCTTGTGAATTCTGTAGCTTGCATTATTTTATCTCGTCGGTTTGATCGGCATGTGAAAATCTTCTGTTTAAGAACCGATTCAAGCTTCTTTCCAGCAAACGCCGTACACGGACAAAATGATGTGGACTCCTGATCATAAGCTTGTTGGACAAACTTTTGGGGTTTGGGGTTGGAGTTGGGGTCAGGGTTCTCTGTAAGCCACAGCGTTTCAAATACTCGTCATACTCTGTCTTAATGGACCCGGCTTGTGCACAGTCATGCTAGTACATGAAAGGGTACTAACTTATGGTCTAATTTAAAATGCCTGAGCAAAGTAATTAGAAGAAGTCAATCGTGTTCATGGTCTAGAGTGCTCGAGTTGAAGGTGATTGGACTTCTTTTTTAGGTTCTTGAAGACCTTTCACCTTTCATCGAAAAGGCTTAATCAGTTCTATAAGCTGATGTGGAGTCCCAGGTATGTCATTTTTAGTGGGGTTGTCACTTGGAGGTGGTCACTGACCCACCCTGCGTTCATTAGGCTAACAAGGAACAAGGTGTTGCCCCACCCTGCCATCATGTGTGTCATTTGAATCACAATGGACAAAGTGTGAATAAGGGTTTAACCACCTAGGAAGGGATCTCACCCAGGGAAGATGCTTTTTAGGTGGCTAATTGGACATCCTTTACCCATCTGTCTTCTCTGTCTGAACAGTGAACGTTTGTATCATTGGATATAATAGAAGTTAAATATCTGGAACTGAAGTCTTTCAGATGAGAGGTGAAATGTCTTTAACAACATAAAAAAGAAGTCCAGTCACCTTCAACTCAAGCTCTCCAGTGTGTCCATGACTCTTGGTCATAACCTTGTTGGACATCCTTTTGGTCAAAATCATGGTCATTAATATTTCGGACACTTCTGAAACGGCTTTTCTCCAGATTTTGTTTTCCCAAGAGTCTGTAGGAAGTTTGTGAGGCTTGCAAACTACTGTATGTTCCACTTCATCCCAAATGTGTTCAGTGGAGTTGGGGTTAAGAACCTGAAAAAGAAGTCCAGTCACATTCAACTCGAGCACTATAGTGTGTCCATGACTCTGGAATTTTAAGGTAATCCACCTCTACTGTTCCACCAGTTGTGATTTCAGCAAAATGGCCTGAGAGAATAATACCACCACCACCTTGATACTTATTTAACCTGACAACAATATTCTCATCTATAGAGTTCTTTATTTATCTTTGTATAATGCAACACACTTTATTAAAGCTTTAAGGTGATTGATTTTAGGTGCAGCATTTACATTTTCTGCATTTAGCAGACGTTTTTATCCAAAGCGACTTACAGTACTGTGGCAGTATATTATCTAAGCAATTGAGGGTTAAGTGCCTTGCTCAAGGGCCCAACAGTGGCAACCTGGCAGTGGTGGGGCTTGGACCAGCAACCTTTCGATTACTAGTTCAGTACCTTAATCACTGGGATACAGCTGCTTCATAGAAAAGCCGATGACAGGGCCAGCTGTAGCCTAGTGGTTAAGGTACTAGGCCAGTGACCAGAGGTTCACTGGTTCAAGCCCCACCACTGCTAGGTTATCACTGTTGGGCCCTTGAGCAAGGCTCTTAACCCTCAATTGCTCAGACTGTATACTGTCACTGTAATGTAAGTCGCTTTGGATAAAGGCGTCTGCTAAATGCTGAAAATGTAAATGTGTAAAGCTTGTTTGACTGTGTATAGTGACACTTGTGTTTCAGTACTTTGTAATCCATGTCAAACCTTTTTGTTGCCATTTTTGGGTGACATTCAACCATCAGAACCATAAGGCATTGTAACTGGACATCGGAGCAATGCAAGAAGGTCAATAGAATAGAATAGAATAGAATAGAATAGAATAGAATAGAATAGAATAGAATAGAATAGAATAGAATAGAATAGAATAGAATAGAATAGAATAGAATAGAATAGAATAGAATAGAATAGAATAGAATAGAATAGAATAGAATAGAGCGCTTTTTATTTGTCATATATACATCTACACATGTACAGTACAACGGAATGTCTATTCTGCATATTCCAGCTTGTTTGGAAGTTGGGGTAAGAGCGCAGCATCGACTATTGCATGACACCTCTGGAGCAGACAGGGTTAAGGGCCTTGCTCAAGGGCCCAAGAGTGGCTGTACTGCAGAGCTGGGATTTAAACCCACAATCTTCTGATTATTAGCTCAAAGGTTTATCCACTAGGCTACCACTGTCCAGCGGATCACAGGGACAGCTGGACACATGTGGATCGTTTACAGCTGGAAGAGTTGGCACCAGGATGCACTGTAGGACGATTCACCTCGAGACATACAGTAGAGAGAGAGCAGAGTCCCCATTCATGTCTTGTAAAGTCCATGATCTCAGCAAGTCAGAGCTGTTTTTGACATTATGCAGGTGGTTCTAATGTTCTGGCTCATCCATGAATGCTTAATCATCTTTCATTATTAAGCAACGGATCCCTGCTGTAATTACTGTCTCATGTCCTGGATGTAAAAAAAACCCAAGGTAATAAAATTTAACAAGGCGTTCAATCTGGCAGCAAAATATCAGACGGAGAAGTGATAATAAACAATAGAGTCCAATAAAACTTCATAAAAGATTCATAAATCAAACTCAGCATCACAAATGGAGATGGAACCTACAGCCGGTCGTAAAATCAGCTCCTGTACAACACATTCAGAGTCGTGGGCGTGCTTTTATATGTAATGGGTCTGACTTTTGCTGCTCTAACAGTCTCCATTCCTACAGAAACATGACTGCAGGGATTCCATTCAGGCATGATGATGGATTCGGCTGTATACGGCTGTTTAGGAAGGATTAAGGTACCTCCAGTCAGCACGTATTTGGATGGTATTGGGGTGGCCCTCCTCTGTCAGGAATGGAGGTCAGCAACAGTGGACAAAGCAAATGCCATCGGATTGGAAAAAAAAGCAAAACGAGCAGTTAACTAGTGACAAATGGGGATTTTTTTCATCTTCTAAGTAGCAGTTAAGCTCAGATTTTCTTATTATTATTTTATTTTATTATTTCATTAATAACCACAGGCTGTGATGAGTCTATCAACACACCATTTTGCAGATTTATGATCAGATGATCCTATGTCCGTCGAATTCTGTAGGCTGAGGTGCACTGCAAGTTTTAAACCCATAAAACTGTGCAGGACAGTAGGCATCTAGGACTTAAGAAACTCTGTGAATGCTGTGCATGGTGATCTTAGGATTGTGTGCCATGGCTCAACCGAGCAAAACCCAATTTACAAAAGTCCTAATAATTTCTCACACATGGCAAAGGACTAGTTAGACTGTATTGCCTTTTTTGTTGCTCAGAGGTTCATGCTCTTTATACCAAGTTAAGCATCTTTGTGCATTGCTTTTTAATGTAAATGGTTTAAATGTTAACTTTGCTATAAGTTTGGTTTATTTTTACTCATATGAGGTATAGGAGAATGTTGCATTACTATATGTTTTCATCCCTCAATTTTTTTATTTAAGCTTTTCTATAAAATATTCCAGACTCCCGACACAAACTATTCAGGACTTTTAAGCATTTAGAGAAGCATTACAGCCATTTTCATTGCAAAAACCGGCCTTGCTCCTTATATTAATAAAAAGTAGTAACTGTCGTACTGAGGAACACATTTAAATCCTGGAAATCTCCAGTTTAATTGCAGCTTAATTAAAATCACAGTCTGCAGGAAGTTTGCAAGAAGCTCATTAGAAAGGTTGAGTGTAGCATCTTTAAGCTCCTTAAGTCCCGAGTCTCCGACAGAGCAGATACAAGAAGTGTCGCGTCGTACACAAACCCCTGACTGGAACAGATAAGTCCAGGGGTACAATGAGGTGCCTGAAATAAAACGAAAATATGATGAATCTGTGTTTGTTGTAAATGAGTTGAGTCCAGTGTAAATGTTCGCATACATGTGGTACAATTACATGTAACTAAGACCCTACCAGTGAAATGAGCCTTTTCTTATGTGACATGCAATTTGCTGTGATTTAATGTTTGTGTTTAGTGATTTAACATTTTTATTCACATAGCGTTCAAGTGCCACGTTTATTGCACTATGCAATCCTACGGCAATTCAGTTAGCAATCGCTTAGTCAAAATCTCCAGAATGTTAAAGTGTAAAGCAGCTAAAAACACGATAGATTGGTGATTGGAGATAGATTGGCACCTCACCCTTACCAGGATCAAGCGGTTGATGAAATGGAAATGGAAATGGGCACTGCTAGTAGCCATGTTGTAGCCTAGTGGTTAAGGTACTGGATTAGTAATCAGAAGGTTGCTGGTTCAAGCCCCACCATTGCCAGGTTGCCACTGTTGGGCCCTTGAGCAAGACCATTAACCTTCAATTGCTTAGACAGTATACTGTCACAGTACTGTAAGTCGCTTCGGATAAAAGCGTCAGCTAAATGCCGAAAATGTAAATGTAAATTAAGCACTAGCAATTACAGCAGCCATTCCTCTTGGAGACGTCTCTACAAGCTGTTCACAGCTGGATTTGGGCACTTTATCTCATTCTTCATGGCAGATCCTTTTAAGCTCTGGCAGATTGGATGGCATGCATCTGTACACTGCTATGTTTCGGTCTCTATACAGATCCAGTTTTGTGTAAGTCTGTTTAATAGTTTAAGTTACTTCATTAAGTTTGGTGTAAGTGATTGGTGTTTTTGCACCAGAGCACTGTGGTACTGGAATCAAACCCATGCCCTTGGTGCTTGGGCCTCAGTATTTTCTATGACCTTTTTTGCTTTTGCTCTAAAAACACTAAAAAGCTTTTTCTCAATTTGCTTCATCAGTTTAATTGGGATTAGGTCTGGGTTTTTACTGGGCCAGTCAGGATAACCCCCTGATTTATATTTATTGAAGACGCTTGTTCAGATCTTTAACAGTTCGGTAGTTGAAGGTTTGCATCTAGAGGACTTACTGTATTGGTTACTGTAGGACTTACTAGTATTGTAACTAGCCAACTTATATATTTCTTTACTTTATAAACTCATAAGAAAAAGAACGATTAGCCTCTGCAGACCTGAATACTGCGTCTGAGCTCGGACGTAAGCAATGAAGAAACAAACAAAACACCAGGCCTCGCACGTCTGCTGCATCATGAAAGCAGAAGAAATGAGAAAGTCGGTGCCGCGGGAACCTCAGTGTCATTTGTCATACAGTGAGTCACAGAGCATCCGTGCTAACACAAAGCTCTCACTATATCGCTTTCTCACCCACGCTCTCTCCTTCCATCTCGCCTCCCTGGACTGTTTGTCATCCCTGCCTCTCTCTCTCTCCTTCTGTTAAACACATTCCTCAGGTCACTCGCCCAACTTGTCAGTCACGGACCTTATGACGTTCAACGTAAAGCGCGTTTAATAGCGAGTCGCTGAGCTAAAGCCTCATTAAAAGCTTTCGCACATCCGAACCTCGTAATTCCTCTACACCTGCGACAAAACGGGGGAGGAAATGCAGCCCGGTGGCAGAGCGCCTGTCAACCAGAGGACACAATGAGATAATTGGCGCCCTGGACGGGAGCAGACGCAGCGGGGACGGCTTCAGCCTGACATGTCGCCCTGCAGCTTTTCTACACGCCTGACACCGCGCACGCTAATTGCGCCATGTTTATCTTCGGCTAATTAAACCACACAGTTATGATCTAATTACTGCCTGTCCCGGCCGCCTCGTGAGGGTCGGAACTACTTTTTTTAACGTTTAATGAAAACGAAACAGTAAGAAATGTGTAATGTTATACAAGGTTAATGACAATCGCTGCCCAGTCGCCCGGTCGTTACTCAGCTCAGCTTGGCGCGAACACTGTACATCTTGTCTGCCAGCGTGATAACAGGAAGTCACGGGTTTGTGATTGTTCAGGTCAGGGTGCTCTCATGTGATTCTGTCAGAAAATGCTGTTACTTTCTCACCGCTTCATCCTTGTTGTTAGCTTGGTCGAGATGGCGCTTGTGCTTGGCAGGACCGTTCTGGATTTACAGGCCACGTAAACTCAGATATGGTGCCAAATAGGGGCGGCATGGGTTTGATTTCTAGGTGGAGTGGTCTGGGTCCTTTTTGTGTGGAGTTGCATGTTCTTGGGTAGTGGTAGATCAGTGGTTTGGGTACTGGACTAGTAATCAGGAGGTTGCTGGTTCAAGCCCCATCACGGCCAAGTTGCCACTGTTGGGCCTGTGTTCAGTCATAATGGTAAGTCGCTTTGGATAAAAGCATCTGCCAAAGGCCGCTTATGTGGCGCAGCCCTAAAAACACACGCTGGAACCAGATCTGGGATCTCGAATACATCGTATCAAATCTCAGCTCTGCCTGCCGGTTGGGCTGAGCGGCCACGTAAACAACGATTGGCCTGTTGTTCAGATAGGGGTGGGATATTAGGCCGTATAGGGACTCAACGTGCTGGCTGGTTGATGGCACCTGATGAGAAAAGAGTGTTCTCAGGGTGTGTCTCTCCATACACAGTGCAGATTTTGTATGTCCAATTCACCTCACTTGCATGTTTTTGGACTGTGGGAGGAAACCCATGCAGACACGGGGAGAACATGCAAACTCCACCGAGAAAGGACCCGGACCGCCCCACCTGGGGAACGAACCCAGGACCTTCTGGCTGTGAGGCGACAGTGCTACCCACCGAGCCATCGTGCCGCCCTTACCAGTTTGTTATGTTGCCATTTCTTCTTACAACACTTAGAGACGGTTTGTCACCGAGATAAGGAACACTGCATTTTTATTTGCATTTGACTCTCCTATTATTGTCCCAACTTCATTTATTTATTTATGTTAATATCAGAGTCATGCAGTGGACATTTTAAACATCCTTTTTATTAAGGTTTTGCAGTACAGTCGACAAAGGACAGGACAAAATATGAACAACCACAGTGTTGTATTTACATATTATTACAAATTATTATAAGTTGCCACACCGCAACCCCCCCCCCCCAATGATTCCCAATTGGACCTACTTCAACAGCCCCCCTCCGTTCACAGAGAAGTGGACTTAAGCGAAAGAGGAAAGAGAAAAAAAAAAATAATAATAATAATAATTATGATAATAATAATAATAATAATAATAATAATAAAATAACAATAATATAATAATAATAATAATAATAATATAAAATAGATAAATAACAAAAAAAATTATATCTATAAAAAATAAATAAATAAAATCAATAATAATGATAATAATAATAAAATAATAATAATAATAATAATAATAATGATAATAATAATAATAAAATAAATAAATAACTACAAAAATAATATATATTAAAAAAAATTAAAAAAATAATAATGATAATAATAATAAAATAAAACAATAATATATAATATATAATAAAATAGATAAATAACTAAAAAAATTATATATATGTATATATATAAAAAATAAATAAAATAAATAATAATGACAATAATAGTAAAATAAAATAATAATAATAATGATTATATATATATATATATATATATGAAGAAAATTATAAAAAATAAATACATATTAAAGTACAGCATGACATTCAATTATTTGTACATAAGTTAGCCACAACACTGCAATAGTGAAAACAATTCAAGGAGTGTCTGGAATATCAAGGGAAGTAATGCTATCATGCAGTTTACATTTGATGTAATTGACCTTATTTACAGAGATCTGTGGCCTTCTAGCAAACTCACTCACAGCTTTTACAGTTTAACAGTAAACTGTAGTCGTTTTCGCTCGTGCTGATCTTGGAATTGTTATTTCTGCAGCTTATCATCTCTTTTCTTGCTGTTCAATCAAACTTAAACACAAAGAAGTTCTTTGTTCTTTCAGCTCACAATATCGTCATTATCACTGAAGTACAAATCAGTGGACGCTCTGATTTCCATTTACATTACAGACGAGGACTCTGCTGGACGTTGGTTAGCAGATCTAGCAGAAGTCACTGGTATAAAGCACATATTATTTGAATAACAATGCCCATACACACACACGCACACACACACACACACACATCCACTAAAAAGTGTGTAGGCTGCTGTGTATATTTTATATAAGTCATTCAGAACTTTGTTCGAATAGAATTGCTGTGAATGCAACTTTATTATGAACATACACCGATCGTGAATAACATTATGACTACCTCCTTGTTTCCACACTCACTGTCCATTTTATCAGCTCCACTTACCATATAGAAGCACTTTGTAGTTCTACAATTACTGTCTGTAGTCCATCTGTTTCTCTGTGTGCTTTGTTAGCCCCCTTTCACCCTGTTCTTCAATGGTCAGGACCCCCACAGGACCACCACAGAGCAGGTATTATTTAGGTGGTGGATCATTCTCAGCACTGCAGTGACACTGACATGGTGGTGGTGTGTTAGTGTGTGTTGTGCTGGTATGAGTGGATCAGACACAGCAGCGCTGCTGGAGTTTTTTAACACCTCACTGTCACTGCTGGACTGAAAATAGTCCACCAAACAAAAATATCCAGCCAACAGCGCCCTGTGGGCAGCGTCCTGTGACCACTGATGAAGGTCTAGAAGATGACCGACTCAAACAGCAGCAATAGATGAGCGATCGTCTCTGACTTTACATCTACAAGGTGGACCAACTAGGTAGGAGTGTCTAATAGAGTGGACAGTGAGTGGACACGGTATTTAAAAACTCCAGCAGCACTTCTGTGTCTGATCCAGTCATTCTCACAAATGACACGTGCAACTTTCTACACCCGACATGTTCGTGACTGGAGGCAGCAGGTACGTTCAGAACCATGACTGGGTCCCGATCAGTGCAATCCATTGTGAAACATCCATGTTGGTAGCGAGTCGACTGGTTGTCTTTCACCTCCTCCACACGATTCTGCATCATTTCCATAGTAACCGTGCTGGCTACTGGAGTGTACATGACTACAGTACAAGCAGGCAGATCTAGTTTGGTCACTTCAGTCCTTGATCACATGTTGAACAGGATAAATCTGGCAGTCTAAACTTAGCCTTAGTGCTATTAGACTGTTTATCATATATCTGGGTTTTCATGTGCATGATAAAATGTAAACCATATCACAAAAACTCTGCACATGCACGCCAAATTACTGGGTTTTTTTGGCTACTCCTGTATTTAGAGGTCGCCATAGCTGATTCATTCTGTTTCGCCTACCTGAATTGGCACAGTTTTTATATCACATGCCCTTTCTGATGCAAGCCTTCTTATTTTTAGCCCGGCATGGGGCAGGCACTGACAAGTGCACCTTCCAATGGCTGGGTTATAATGATCACATTTGAAATGCGTTGCGTTCACCTGAACCCGCCAAACGCACCAGTGATGCTTTTTATAGACAGAAAACTTTGACTGTGGGTGGCTCAACATCTTCAGGTTTGATACACTGATCAGCCATAACATTAAAACCACCTCCTTGTTTCTACACTCACTGTCCATGTTATCAGCTCCACTTACCATATAGAAACACTTTGAAGTTCTACAGTTACTGACTGTAGTCCATCTGTTTCTCTGCATGCTTTGTTAGCCCCCTTTCATGCTGTTCTTCAATGGTCAGGACCCCCACAGAGCAGGTATTATTTGGGTGGTGGATCATTCTCAGCACTGCAGTGACTCTGACATGGTGGTGGTGTGTTAGTGTGTGTTGTGCTGGTATGAGTGGATCAGACACAGCAGCACTGCTGGAGTTTTTAAACACCTCACTGTCACTGCTGGACTGAGAATAGTCCACCAACCAGCCGCTCAGGTGGCGCAGCGGTAAAAACACGCGCTGCAACCAGAGCTGGATTTTGAAAGTGCGTCGTTTCGAATTCAGCTCTGCCTTCAGCCGGTCGAAGGCTGGGCGGCTATATGAACAACGATTGGCCTGTTGTTCAGGTGGGGGGTGGGATTGGAGACCGGAGGGGGTGGGTCTCTCTGTCAGAATGCGATTACGATCTCTGCCGGCTGATTAAGAGGCACCTACACAAGAGATGAGGGAGGGTGCCCTTAGGGTGTGTCTCTCCGCATGCAACGCTAGGTGGCGCCAAACTCATCAATGTGTGAGTGGCAAAAATGCATCCGGCTGCTGCCAGTGTTTCGGAGGGGATGTTGGTTAGCTTCGATCTCCTCTGTCAGGGCAGGGTTCGGCATAGACAGAGAGGAAGCATGATGCAAATTGGACAATTGGATGCGCTAAAGGGGGAGAAAAAGGAAAAAAAAAAAAAAGAATAGTCCACCAACCAAAAATATCCAGCCAACAGCGCCCCATGGGCAGCGTCCTGTGACCACTGATGAAGGTCTAGAAGATGACCAACTCAAACAGGAGCAATAGATGAGTCTTTGACTTTACATCTACAAGGTGAACCAACTAGGTAGGAGTGTCTAATAGAGTGGACAGTGCATCTGTCACACTTCCCCTCAGATACATGCAGTATCGACTGCCTCTTTTCACCTGCACGAGGCAGGTTCATACGAAGATCTGTATCGTGAATGGAGAGTCACGCACTGCTCCCCATTATCCTCGGTCTCACTGTGCAGGTGCCATCGATGCAGCAGTTATAATAAAACCCTGTTCAGCTGTTGTCCCATCCAATCATATGTCTGTGTAGGTGCCTGGGCCGGCTGATAGCAGAGCTAAGATTTGACTTTGAGCCCGAAATCTCAGCATGGTAGGCTGGATTACATTAGCACTGTGCCACCCAAGCACCTTGGCACTTATGGTTTTAGTGAAAGGTGTAGGTCAGGGGTTTGTCCGATAATCATGTATGAGTGACACTTGCTAACACAAGCAGTGTTGTCTGTGTTAGGATTGAAATCAGATGTAACACGACCGGGCATTCTTCTCGTTCTCTAAAAGTGAGTCTATCAGTCAGATAGATCTACATTTACGGCATTTAGCAGACTCCTTTATTCAAAGCAACTTACATTACAGTATACAGTCTAAGCAATTGAAGGGGCCAACAGCAGCAACCTGGCAGTGGTGGGGCTTGAACCAGCCACTTTCTGATCACTAGTCCAGTACCTTAACCACTAGGCTATGGCTTGCCTAGATCTAAGATCTAACAAAGCTGGCATCAGTATACCCGGCCTCTGTTTCCTTAAGTCATTACATCATGTTAGATTTATGTGTGTGTGTGTGTGTGTGTGTGTGTTTTCTTTACTTTTCAAGCAGTAGCAGAATAGCTTTTTTATATTTAATATACCTTTAGTTTATACACTGATGAGCTCCAGGCTAAAACACTGTCAAAACAGCTCAGCCGGTCCCAAACCTGGAGAGAAGCAGAGGAGTTGCATCAGGAAAAGCGTCTGACGTAAAGTCTGGTATTCGAACCAGGTCTGCCGTGGTGACACCTAAAAACAGGAGCAGCAGAGAGTCAAGAGAGGCTTTATTGTCATTTCAGGTCTATACAAGTACGTATTGAAACAAACAACGTTCCTCCAGGACCAGGACAATACAATATACACAGAAAAACAGTACAGTAAATACGAGGACCTTCAATAAATACAAGAGACGTTTGTAATCTAAAAGTAATGGAGGGGGACGTGACCAAACACCAGTGTAGTGTTACATTACATTTACAGTTTCGGCATTTAGCCCTGTGTGGCAGGTACATGGTACTGAGTAAATAATAAGTGAGGTAAAAACATATTATGATATGCAATTAGCAGTGTAGAATTTATATAGCAGCAGAGATATTAAGCATATTGTGCATTGTGAGCTGTCTTGCTGCCTGCTACCTACCTGATCAGCTGCCTCAGTAGAGAGGATTCTAATAAGACATGGAACTCATAAGGCAGATTATTTAGAGGCACTACTTAGACAGTTAGCTTACTAAGCTAACACAGTTAGCCTCAGGCCATTCAAAGCGATGGGCTGAGGCGGCACAACCTGCTAGCACACCAGCTAACGTCTCCCTCTGTGTACCGAAAACGGTTAAACTGTCCCTGACGAGCCCGAATGTACAAATAAATGTCACTTGTGCCGCTCAGGTGGCATAGCCACATCGCATCGAATCTCAGCTCTGCCATCTGGCTGGGCTGGGCTGGGCGGCTATACGAACAACGTTTGGCTGTTGTTCATACAGGGTTAGGGAGCCGGATAGGGACTCCTCATAACTGATGCAATTACGACCTCTGCTGGCTGATTGATAGCGTCTGCACAGAGTAGAGGAATAATGCTGATCAGGGTGTGGCTATCCGTGCACAGGCCCGATTTGCATATGAACTCGCCTCGTGCAGGTGAAAAGATGCAGTCGGGTACTGCTCACGTATCGGAGGGGACGTGTGTCAGTTCGCTCTCCACAATCGGGCGAGGGTCAGCACCAGTAGAGGGGAAGCATAATGCAATCAGGTAAAAATCGGACACGCTAAAAATCGGGAGAAAAAGGGAGAAAATGCAAAAAATAAAAATGTCACTTGTGCACCTTTATACAAATAAAAATTAATTAGAATTTCTTTACATGTGAAAAGAACTCCGTTGGTTGCTCCACATTTAATTAGCATATTTGTAATCTTTTGTAAGAAAAGTTGTGCTGCACTGAATGCTGGGATTGCCTTCAGCACTGAGGAAGCGTCGGACGCTCCCTCGTTATTCAGTCAGATTATCACTCAGAATTAAGGCGCCTCAGTAGGTGCATTTTATGGTATCTAAGAATTTAGACACGCCCTCTTCTCGGGAGTGTAGGATGACGTAAAATGTGTCTGTGTAGAGAGATCACCAGGTTTACAGACAGAGTACATTTACATTTTTTAATTTTAGCAGACTCTTTTATCCAAAGCGACTTACAGTTCTGTGACAGTATAATGTGTAAGCAATTGAGGGTTAAGGGCCTTGCTCAAGGGCCCAACAGTGGCAACCTGGCAGTGGTGGGGTTTTGAACCAGTGACCTCCTGCTTACTAGTCCAGTACCTTAACCACTAGGCTACAACCACCCTACGGTAGTGGTGTGTATTTTGTACAATAAATGTGTATTGCATTTATTGCTGAATCCAGATCACGTGACAGAGACGAGGCGAGACGATTTCTGTGACTTTTCACCCGGCGTCTGCATCTTCATCACATCTGTAACCCCGACCGACTTCACGCATCCCCCGTCCGCTATTTCAAACACATGTACCGCCACACGTTCAATGTTTTCTAAGCCTGTGCGTGAGCTGGACGGGTAAACCAGCCGCGCGTTAGCACTGTGGGCGAAACAGACCGGCCGTAGCATCGCTTTCAGGTTCGCTTTCATTACAATTCAAAGTTGCGCCTGAAGCATCCGTGACCTTTTCACTGCACCGAACCTTAAAACTCCCACAGTGTTATATAAGCTCTGGTGTAAAAAATAAAGAATAACACTTTCATACTTTCCCAAGTTAAAAACGCTGAGACGGTTCTTTCCCCCTTGAGGACATTTTTTATTTGCGCTGTGGTGCAATTAAACCTGGATTTCACCTGGGCCGCTTGTTAAGCCACTTGAGCCCCAGTACGATTAAAAGAAGGATTTAGATCAGATCTTCTCTCTCTCTCTCGTTCTCTCTCTCTGTGCCAAGTCAGAAAGTGAAGAGCAGAATTTCGCATTAAAGAAAACACAAAGGAACGTCTTCACTTTCTGTGAACTCTTTTCTTTTTTCTCGCCTCCATCTCGGTGATTAAAATTGTATCCACATTGACTGCCGTCAGGGACAGAGGACTGATAATTGCACCTAATTTTTTGAGAGACCTGACAAAGAATAATAAGCACCAACTAAAAAGGTCTGTAGAGAAGCCAAGGGATTCAACAGTTGGATTTTATTGAGGTTATTTTTTCCTTTTCCTGGCTTTCGATTGTGAGAAGAGAAACCGAAACCGTATTCAATAGTAATTATTTAAACATAATTTATAATAATCAAGCACAGGTTTTTTTATTAATTGGAGATTATTGAAACACCAAGATTTACACTGGTAAATGACGTGTACTATACGTCATGAGTGGGATTTTATTATCACCACTGTTTTTTTTCTGTGACTGAATAAGTTCTACAGTGCAGTTGTTGAATTGAACAAACATCACGCTTCTACACTGCTGTAGTGTCTATCTACAAGTACTGAAGTGCAATAAGTTATTTCAAATGTGCAATCATACTGGTGCAACACCACTATTGTATATACTGTAATACCTCTAAATGTTAAATCTAGAGCACAGATTCATGTTTTATATTCATTTTATATACACCGATCAGCTATAACATTAAAACCACCTCCTTGTTTCTACACTCACTATCAGCTCCACTTACCATATAGAAGCACTTTGTAGTTCTACAATTACTGACTGTCAGGTCCCCCACAGAACCACCACAGAGTAGGTATTATTTCTATTGCTGCTGTTTGAGTTGGTAATCTTCTAGACCTTCATCAGTGGTCACAGGATGCTGCCCATGGCTGGATGTTTTTGCTTGGTGGACTATTCTCAGTCCAGCAGTGACAGTGAGGTGTTTAAAAACTCCAGCAGCGCTGCTGTGTCTGATCCACTCATACCAGCACAACACACACTAACACACCACCACCATGTCAGTGTCACTGCAGTGCTGAGAATGATCCACCACCTAAATAATACCTGCTCTGTGGTGGTCCTGACCATTGAAGAACAGCATGAAAGGGGGCTAACAGAGCATGCAGAGAAACAGATGGACTACAGTCAGTAATTGTAGAACTACAAAGTGCTTCTATATGGTAAGTGGAGCTGATAAAATGGACAGTGAGTGTAGAAACAATGAGGTGGTTTTAATGTTTAATGTTATTATCTTTTAACTTATTTGTATGAAGCTAAGTAAAGTTAAAATCTGTAGTTTACATTAAGTCTGACCTTTGTTTAATAGCGTGACTATGTTTTAGTCGATTTTATTTTTTTATTGAACGCAAAGGTTGAAATTCCAGTGGAGGATGTGGAGAAGTTGCAGTGCAGTGATGGGTCAGTGTGGATCGATACCACCAGTGTTCTCATAAAAATAATGTTAAAACAAACACCCACCAGCAACTATTTTAGCTTAATTTCTGTATGTCTGAACACTTATGGCCATTTTATGAGCTACTCCTACCACATAGTTGCACTTTTTAGGTATACAATTATTGACACTTGGTCATTTGCGCTTGGTTGTCCCACTCCAATCCAGCCAAAATAACAAAACTGATTTTATAAAAGTGAAGTAAAGTTTCGCCAGCTGAGGCTAAAGATGGTTGGCCAAAAGAAACGGGCCAAAATGAAACAACTATGATAAAAACATGGCAACAACTCTGCAACTAAGTTCTAATATTAGATGGATGGATAGATAGATAGAGATAGATAGATAGATAGATAGATAGATAGATAGATAGATAGATAGATAGATAGATAGATAGATAGATAGATAGATAGATAGATAGATAGATAGATAGATAGATAGATAGATAGATAGATAGATAGATAGATAGATGATGGATGGATGATGGATGATGGATGGATGGATGATGATGGATGGATGGATTAATCAGTTGAATTTTGAGATCTTTGTTTATGCTTATAAACACAGACTTCAAAAGTGCAGAAATGTACCAACATAACATAACATTACAAGTGTGAAGTGAATCTATACACTGAACGTATATTAAATCACAAAACAAAAGTGGTTGAAGACATGTTTTCCCTCACGCCGTTATTTATTGGGGTAGTTTGTGGTTTGGGACACAGCCAGACTGCCTGCTGTGAAAAAACAATGAGGTTGAACTGCTTTTAAATGTAACAGATGAGTGTAAGGAAACAAACAGCACAGAGAGAGAGCGAGAGACTGGATGGCACAGCAAAACAAATATAGCTAATACTGTAAGATTATAAACTGTTAGAGAAGTGCAGCGGAATTTTACAAATTGGCCCAAAACACGTCAAATCTGTTTTTGAAATTTAAAAATCAGGTTAAATTTGGGTTTGGAAATGTCCTACATAAACCCTGTGTTGTCTTAAGGGGCAAACATTACCCACAGATATGATCATCAGCAGATAAGATCCTCTTAATCTTATTTCAACCTGAGATTTGACTTTTCCTGAAGTGACCCCAGATATTCACACAGATTATAATGAGTGACAGCTTGTTTTTTTTTTTTATTTAGGTCATTTTTGACCCTCAGGACGGAGGAAGTAAATACAGAATGTTAAAACAACACAAGGATTGAAGTCCTGACCTAAACCCTATAGTAAATATGTGGACAGACATTTAACCATTTTACTTGACCTTTTCCTTTTAACATGTTTATAATGGCGTAGTCTAATTTGAGAACTGAGGACGGCAGTTATTGTAGTTGTAGAAGTGGAACTCGTTCCCATTTTGTGTTGTGATTGATGTAACATAGCTGATAAACACTCTGGGGTTAGGATCCATGGTCACATGTTGTGCTTTATTATTAAATTATGGGCTTATGGGCTAAAAATGTGCTTAGTTTCATGGACCTCATTTTTCAAAAATCACAGATTTCATGGATTTATAAAGAAAAGTGCACAGCAGTCATTAAATTACACTCATAAATTGAGTGATAGAAAAAATAGAAGCTATAATACACAGCACAGCTACCTTAATAATTGAATGTAAACCTAGAACATCCAGCAACACTGCGAGGCTTTATGTTAATGAAAATACTCCTCAGTGTTTTGACCCCCCTCTGTGTCCTACTGGTTGGTAGTTTTCCAAACTCACTTACCCGAGTCGTGTTTTTAGCTGCTTTACACTTTGACATCTTGGACATTTTGACTAAGTGATTGCTAACTGAATTGCCGTAGGATTGCTAGGACCGTCTCATAGTGCAAATTAACCAGTAAACGTGGGGCACTTTAACACAAACCTTAAAATTTCACAGCAAATTGCATATTACACAGGAAAAGGCTCATTTCACAGTTCATGATGCAATTTTTTTGGCCATAAATTAGGTAGGGCCTTAATTATAATGTGCTGTAGGTTTTCAATAGCTGACTGGTTCGGACTGCAGGCATGCCACTCAAGCACATGTAGCACCTGCTTTCTTTCTGTAAAGACATGCAGAATGTAGCTTGGCATTTTCTTGCTAAAACAAGCTTGATTGTCTTATATAAATGATCTGCAGCTTGTAGTTTGTGCACTAAAATTGGAACCTGCATTTGTAGATGCAGCAATGAATTGTGTTTTACTGACCAGAGTTTCTCAAAGTACATATGAGCAGAATAGAAGGTCACAGGCTTTAGATATTTATAGACTGTTAGCCTATGTAGTTTTTTTCTGCTTGTAAAGGAAGCTGAATATTAGGTGCAGCCTACACAGACGTCCCTTCTCTAGACGTAGATTAGGAGAGCAGGAACCTCGTGAATTCTGTACAGGGAAAAGCACTCAGACAAGAGGTTTTGTGAGACAAGAGTTTGAGATGTCTTTATTTATTCTGAGTACTACAAGAGCTTATAGATAGAAAAGGACGTTAACAACAGGAACAGAACCAGATCAGAACGGCTCTGTGGTTGGCGTTATCTGCAGGAGCAGAAGTGTACACGATGCAAAATGGTATGCTCAGCTTAACGTTTAAAAAGTCCAGCTGATGATTATATGGACACCTTTTAAAATGTAGGTCTTTGCTGTCGCTTGTCACATGGACTGATTGTTTTTGTCTGTGTTACAAACCCCCTCAGTTTCTGCCCCTTGGCTCTGATTTGTTCATTGTTTTAACACCTTTACCTGTTTCCATTGTGTCCATGATTCGATTGTGTATGTTACCCTTTGTGTTCAGTCTTCCCTTGTTGGTCATTGTGTTTAGTATGTGTGTGTATTGTTTCTAGCTAGTCTGTATGTTTTTGTGCATGTCTTGGCTTGTCCTGTTTGTGCTCCTGTCCTTACCCGGGTCTGTATTCTGTTGTTTTATTAGCTTAGCTTAGATGTTAGTGTAGGGCTTATGTAAGACACGTTCTGTTCTGTTCCAGTTTAGGTTAGATTAGTTTAGATTAGGGACCTGTTAAGTGTTTAGCTTCGGGGTTGCCACCTGTCCCGGTTTTCCCAGGATCTTTTAACAGTCAGAATCTCTCCCGAGGACACTCAATGTTCCGGTTTTCTGTGCGTTTCTGTTGCATACTGTTGTTGCTTCCCATGTTTTATCAGGAAGTCAATCAGATAGCTTTCTAAGGGTCCTTGTGGAGTGAGGAGTTGGGCATTAAAGCAGCGGTTATCGATAGCGAATTGTGTTAAATCTGCTTATTAATGGTAACGTTATTCTTGAGGAAAGGCTGTTAACAGGTGTGGAGAGATGGAAGACGAAGATGAGACTATGTACTGAATCTGACAGGCCAGTCAAAAAGAAAATGAAACGGCCCCTCAGGTGGCGCAGCGGCAAAAGCACACTCTGGAACCAGAGCTGGGGTCTCGCATACATCATATCGAGTCTCAGCTCTGCCCGCCGGCCAGGCTGAGCAGCCACATGAACAACGATTGGCCAGTTGTTCAGATAGGGGTGGGATATTAAGCCGGATAACTAATGCAATTATGACCTCTGCTGGCTGATTGATGGCGCCTGCACAGAGACGGGAAAAGAGTGCTGTCAGGGTGTGTCTCTCTGTACACAGTGCTGATCCGCACTGCACTCGTCAAAGTGTAGGTGGTAAAATGCATACGGCTGCTGCCCATGTGTCGGAGGGGCAGTGGGTTAGCTTCGTTCTTCTCGATCAGAGTGGGGATTGGCATATTGGTGGAGAGGAAGCATGACGCAATTGGGCAATTGGACGTGCTAAAAAGGGAGATGAAGGGGAGAAATGCATAAAAACTAAATATATACAGTGTATCACAAAAGTGAGTACACCCCTCACATTTCTGCAGATATTTAAGTATATCTTTTCATGGGACAACACTGACAAAATGACACTTTGACACAATGAAAAGTAGTCTGTGTGCAGCTTATATAACAGTGTAAATTTATTCTTCCCTCAAAATAACTCAATATACAGCCATTAATGTCTAAACCACCGGCAACAAAAGTGAGTACACCCCTTAGTGAAAGTTCCTGAAGTGTCAATATTTTGTGTGGCCACCATTATTTCCCAGAACTGCCTTAACTCTCCTGGGCATGGAGTTTACCAGAGCTTCACAGGTTGCCACTGGAATGCTTTTCCACTCCTCCATGACGACATCACGGAGCTGGCGGATATTCGAGACTTTGCGCTCCTCCACCTTCCGCTTGAGGATGCCCCAAAGATGTTCTATTGGGTTTAGGTCTGGAGACATGCTTGGCCAGTCCATCACCTTTACCCTCAGCCTCTTCAATAAAGCAGTGGTCGTCTTAGAGGTGTGTTTGGGGTCATTATCATGCTGGAACACTGCCCTGCGACCCAGTTTCCGGAGGGAGGGGATCATGCTCTGCTTCAGTATTTCACAGTACATATTGGAGTTCATGTGTCCCTCAATGAAATGTAACTTCCCAACACCTGCTGCACTCATGCAGCCCCAGACCATGGCATTCCCACCACCATGCTTGACTGTAGGCATGACACACTTATCTTTGTACTCCTCACCTGATTGCCGCCACACATGCTTGAGACCATTTGAACCAAACAAATTAATCTTGGTCTCATCAGACCATAGGACATGGTTCCAGTAATCCATGTCCTTTGTTGAAATGTCTTCAGCAAACTGTTTGCGGGCTTTCTTGTGTAGAGACTTCAGAAGAGGCTTCCTTCTGGGGTGACAGCCATGCAGACCAATTTGATGTAGTGTGCGGCGTATGGTCTGAGCACTGACAGGCTGACCCCCCACCTTTTCAATCTCTGCAGCAATGCTGACAGCACTCCTGCGCCTATCTTTCAAAGACAGCAGTTGGATGTGACGCTGAGCACGTGCACTCAGCTTCTTTGGACGACCAACGCGAGGTCTGTTCTGAGTGGACCCTGCTCTTTTAAAACGCTGGATGATCTTGGCCACTGTGCTGCAGCTCAGTTTCAGGGTGTTGGCAATCTTCTTGTAGCCTTGGCCATCTTCATGTAGCGCAACAATTCGTCTTTTAAGATCCTCAGAGAGTTCTTTGCCATGAGGTGCCATGTTGGAACTTTCAGTGACCAGTATGAGAGAGTGTGAGAGCTGTACTACTAAATTGAACACACCTGCTCCCTATGCACACCTGAGACCTAGTAACACTAACAAATCACATGACATTTTGGAGGGAAAATGACAAGCAGTGCTCAATTTGGACATTTAGGGGTGTAGTCTCTTAGGGGTGTACTCACTTTTGTTGCCGGTGGTTTAGACATTAATGGCTGTATATTGAGTTATTTTGAGGGAAGAATAAATTTACACTGTTATATAAGCTGCACACAGACTACTTTTCATTGTGTCAAAGTGTCATTTTGTCAGTGTTGTCCCATGAAAAGATATACTTAAATATCTGCAGAAATGTGAGGGGTGTACTCACTTTTGTGATACACTGTATATATATAAATTAAACGTCTATCTTACTTCAGTAATGACTGGATAAAAAAACTACCCCAACCCTGGTCTGCTACCTGTTCCACATGCTTAGTTAAAATTTTGATTAAACACGAGGGCAAACCGCAAAAATAGTCTGTTGGTCATCAGTATAATAATATCCCATTTTTTGACATAAGTGGCAAACCTAGTTTAGTCATAGGTAAGCTTAGCATTGGGTTAGTCAGTTCTGTCTCTGTTCTTTTTGTGTGTGTTCCCAGTTCATTTACGTTTCCAGCATTTAGCTTTTTTATTTTTTATCCAATGAGACTTGCAGTACTGTGAGAGTATAGTGTATTGTCTTAGCAATTTGCGGTTAAGGACCTTGCTCAAGGGCTCAACAGTGGCAACCTGGCAGTGGTGGGGCTTGAACCAGCGACCTTTGGATTACTAGTTCAGTACCTTAACCACTAGGCTTCAGCTGCCCTTCCTGTTTATCCCTGTTGTTCGCCTCTAGCTCCTCTGGTTACCTTGTTTGTTATTGTTTTTGTTTTGATTATTACTGTATGCGTTTTGTCTGTTTGTTCCTTTTAATAAATCCTAAAATTTCAGAACGTCTGTGTGTGTGTGTCCAACCCTGCTCAGCAGTTTCACGTTACATCTCATTTTACACCCCTAATGTCTCAACATGTTATTATTCATTCAACAAACGTTCCAGCTTTAATTTGCACCTGTCTCACTGTTTTAATAAGAAATCATTGAGGTAAAACATTAAAAAATCTCCTTTTCATGCTGTTAAATAGCTGTAAAAGGCAAATTACTTTTTTTTTCTTCCAGCTGCTCCTGTATTTAGGAGTTGCCACAGTGGATCTGGTCCACATACCACGCTTGGTACAATTTATACGCTGCATGGTCTTCCTGACACGACCCTCCTGTTTCTATCCAGGCTTGAAACTGCATCTGAAAGTGCGCTGACAAGTGTACCTCAAAAAAGCTGTTTGGATGTTGTATACACCGATCAGGCATAACATTAAAACCACCTCCTTGTTTCAACACTCACTGTCCATTTTATCAGCTCCACTTACCATATAGAAGCACTTTGTAGTTCTACAATTACTGACTGTAGTCCATCTGTTTCTCTACATACTTTTTTAGCCTGCTTCCACCCTGTTCTTTAATGGTCAGGACCCCCACTGGACCACCACAGAGCAGGTATTATTTAGGTGGTGGATCATTCTCAGCACTGCAGTGACACTGACATGGTGGTGGTGTGTTAGTGTGTGTTGTGCTGGTATGAGTGGATCAGACACAGCAGCACTGATAGAGTTTTTAAACACCTCACTGTCACTGCTGGACTGAGAATAGTCCACCAACCAAAAATATATCCAGCCAACAGCACCCCGCATGCAGCATCCTGTGACCACTGATGAAGGTCTAGAAGATGACCGACTCAAACAGCAGCAATAGATGAGCGATCGTCTCTGACTTTACATCTACAAGGTGGACCAACTAGGTAGGAGTGTCTAATAGAGTGGACAGTGAGTGGACACAGTATTTAAAAACTCCAGCAGCGCTGCTGTGTCTGATCCACTCATACCAGCACAACACACACTAACACACCACCACCATGTCAGTGTCACTGCAGTGCTGAGAATGATCCACCACCTAAATAATACCTGCTCTGTGTGAACAGGGTGAAAGCAGGTTAAAAAAGTATGTAGAGAAATAGATGGACTACAGTCAGTAATTGTAGAACTACAAAGTGCTTCTATATGGTGTTTGTATGTAATGTGTGATGGTCACTGTTTGCGTGTAGGTTCAAGTTTAACAATAAAAATACTTTAACTAAAACATTTGTAAAGATCAGCCTTAAATTCGCTCTTGTTTTGTAGTCCATGAGGCGGTACACCTGGGCTGAACTCGGGGGGTAATTGAGATTCGTTGCACTCGTGTCCCAAATTGGTATTCAAGAGACTTTATACAATCCATTTAAGATAAAGAGCTCACACAGGCAAGGTCGCTCGGTAAAGATCGAAGGACTTAATTCATTCATCGACATTTTAATAATTATCTAAAGAGTGATCTCGGACTAGCATGCCATCGTACTGCGCGTTTCGGGGAGTTCGCTTCACTCGTGAGACTCTCCGCCTGTCCATCATCGGCCTCGCTGCCGGGCTGCTCTGTTTTAACTTATCATGCATGCCGGCGCGATCAGATTAGCTCCTGCCCTATAATTAACCCTGCTGTAATTATTTTCTCTCTTCACCATATAAAAGCTGTAGGGAATCACCTAAAGCTGCGAATTTGATTAATCATCTCATATCTGTGTTTTTTTCCTCTTCTTCTTTGTTTCAGAGTGAATACATGTGTCCCCGACCGCTCCCTCGTGCCTGGATCGGAGACCTACCCACGATTCACTAGCCAGAATAACGTACGTAACCACCAGTGACTTATCCACAGGCTACAGGGTTTCCTGCCATCCGTACGAACGCTCCATCAACGACCCACGCTGCCATTCTCCAATCTCTTTCATTATGGATTCATTATTGGGGGCTAATCTGGAATCAAAGGAGGAGAAGGAGGACGGGATTTAAAGAAAAAGCATTGACCTGCTGTTAATGCTTTTGACTGGACGGAGGTTTGAAATTCGTCTGGACCGTCTGGACCGTACCTTCCACAGGCATTCGACTTCAGATGCCTCACTTTTCCACATCCTCTATTTTTACAGGTCCGGAATAGGATTGCGTATTTTGTTTTCAATCCATTGTTACCAATAAATGAACCAATAAAAAAGAAATCAAGGATCCGTTGCTGGATGTGTATGATGCCATCTTCTCATTTCTGGATTTTTTGGGTACTATTATTATTAAACTGAACAGGAGTAACTCCACCAGTCAGCTGGTCAGTTGCTGGACTTTTTCTTTGTTATTTAACAATCTTGTGTATTAAAGAAAAAATAACAATATTCTAAGACTTTGTAAAGAGCTGCCTCTGATTTCCTGGATTTCCTAACCCCTGAGTTCGGTCAGTTCTGTTGACATATTGTTTACAAGCTTCTCTACGAGCTCAGCATGAACACCATGGCGCTCGGGCGTGGCTTCTTTCACACCGAATCAACGTGTGAGTGTACATACTTACGGGACACGTGGTTAAAAATGTCTGCATGACGTTCAGATGTCAACACTGTTTGTAATGACATACTGTATAAACTTCTTTTGTTTTTAATGCTTCTTTACATTGTATTACAAGTCTGGTGTGTGTACGTACGACCCTGTTTACACCTGCTCGTTTAATGCATCTTCTGTCTACAGTTTATCTACCTGCACCAACCAAATCACATCGTTAATTATCCAGATTTACAACGTTTTTGCTTTTCATATTTGAGTAATTCTGCAGATGATGACAGTGAAGGACCATATGAGGAACGTTATGATATATTGTGTTTAAATTGGGTTTGGGTTATAAGAATATTGATTTTAAAGGATTAAAAATTGATTAAAAATGTTTTGAAAGGGTTATGACAACTTACTCACAGATCCTTCTGCTATAATGAATAAACAATGCGTTGTGATGGGTTTTGGTTAGACAAAATAATGAAAGGGCTTTTGTTAATGGTGTCATTTATTAGAATGATTTTTGGTTTGGGTTTTGGTTAATGATGTCATTTATTAGGATGGGTTTTGGTTTGGGTTTTGGTTTGGCGTTTGGTTGATGTAATTTATTAGGATGGGCTGTGTTTGGTTGGTGATGTCATTTATTGGGATGGGTTGTGTTTGGTTGGTGATGTCATTTATTGGGATGGGTTGTGTTTGGTTGATTATGTCATTTATTAGGATGGGTTTTGGTGGATGATGTAATTTATTAGGATGGGTTTTGGTTGATGATGTCATTTATTAGAATGGGTTTTGGTTGATGATGTAATTTATTAGGATGGGTTTTGGTTGATGTCATTTATTAGGATGGTTTTGGTTGATGATGTAATTTATTAGAATGGGTTTTGGTTGATGATGTCATTTATTAGGATGGGTTTTGGTTGATGATGTCATTTATTAGGATGGGTTTTGGTTGATGATGTCATTTATTAGGATGGGTTTTGGTTGATGATGTCATTTTTTAGAATGGGTTTTGGTTGATGATGTAATTTATTAGGATGGGTTTTGGTTGATGATGTAATTTATTAGAATGGGTTTTGGTTGATGATGTAATTTATTAGGATGGGTTTTGGTTGATGATGTCATTTATTAGGATGGGTTTTGGTTGATGATGTCATTTATTAGAATGGGTTTTGGTTGTTGATGTAATTTATTAGGATGGGTTTTGGTTTGGCGTTTGGTTAATGATGTCATTTATTAGGATAGGTTGTGTTTGGTTGGTGATGTCATTTATTGGGATGGGTTTTTGGTAGATGTAATTTACTAGGATGGGTTTTGCTTTTGCTTGGTGTTTGGCTGATATCATTTATTAGGATGGGTATTGGTTTGGGTTGATGATGTCATTTATTAGGATGGGTATTGGTTTGGGTTGATGTCATTTAGTAGAATGGGTATTGGTTTGGGTTGATGATGTCATTTAGTAGGATGGGTTTTGGTTTGGGTTGATGATGTCATTTATTAGGATGGGTTTTGGTTTGGGTTGATGATGTCATTTATTAGGATGGGTTTTGGTTTGCGTTGATGATGTCATTTAGTAGGATGGGTTTTGGTTTGGGTTGATGATGTCATTTATTAGGATGGGTTTTGGTTTGGGTTGATGATGTCATTTAGTAGGATGGGTTTTGGTTTGGGTTGATGATGTCATTTAGTAGGATGGGTTTTGGTTTGGGTTGTTGATGTCATTTAGTAGGATGGGTTTTGGTTTGGGTTGATGATGTCATTTAGTAGGATGGGTTTTGGTTTGGGTTTTGGCAATGTCAAAATGATGGAGGCTTTTGTTAATGATGTCATTTATTAGGATGGGTTTGGTGTTTGGTTGATGATGTCCTTTATCAGAATGGTTTTGATCTGGGTTTTGGTTGATGATGTCATTTATTAGGATGGGTTTTGGTTTGGGTTTTGCTTGACATTCAATGACCAAAGATAAAGATCGAACTAAAGATCGAACTCAGATTAGATTGATGCCGTATTAATAGCTGCTTCACTGTGCTGTCCCCCAGAAATGTATTTTGAAATGCAAATTGACCTTGTGTAGCTGGAAGCATGTGTTACTGCACTAATGTACCGGCATTGTGTGTGTTCCAAGCCCCAGTCATTACTAAATAGGCTTCTAATGAAAATATTGGGCACCAAACAAACTAGATCCCAAAGTTAAGTTCTCATTCTGATCCCTAAGATGCACAAAACGACCACGTGTTAATGGAGTCTGTATGTACTTATTGTATGATGTATGGTAAAGGAAGGAGCGTGTAAGTCCGCGTGAGTGTTTCGCTCCCGTCAGCATCGTCCCCGTCGTCACTTTGAAATCCTCGATGTCTTTTATTTCTGTCCATGCTCTATTAACTCATAATTTATGAACAGCATTTTAAAACGCTGCGTGCACCCTACATCATGGTTGTGTTCTGTTTTCTAATGCAAATACTATCCCAATCAATGGAGAGAAATATACATTTGTCAAATGGAAATGAGTATTGATGAGTGCTTATGAAACACGGGTGGGCGTGGGTTTAAATGAGTGATGGATATTTTACCCCCGGGATCGGCTCCTGCTGCTGCTGCTGATGGTTGTGCTGGTTCTGGTAAACAAAAAAAAGAAGTTCTCATGAACATCTCATGAATGAACCATTAATATTCTCTACGGTCATCCTTTAAGGCTTCACGTGTGCATTCCAGTCATGTTTATTCATATTAAAACCCCAAGTGATGTTAGGATTTCTTATCGGTTCGACCACATTAGCAGGTTTTTAAGCAATTTGTGAGGTGTGGAAGCCGGTAGGTCGGATATAAACAGCGAGTGTGTTTGTGCAGGCCAGGCTTTATATATGATCGTTATCATAAATCACAGCAACGGGAAAAAAAGTGGCAGTCAGAGCTAAAATGCATCTGAGCTTAAAGATCTTGGGTTAGAATGATGAATGGTTGATATTCGATGGCACATTTATTATAAAGTCACGGAAAACAACACCCTCCTTCAGTTCTATTTTTATTTGTTTTTATTCATCAGGGCATAAAGAACAATTGTGTGGTCCTCACAAATAAAATAAAACACTATGTTTTAATATGTAGTCATTAATTCCACAAAAGTAAACCATCGTAGGGTACCCAGTGCTGGGATTCTGAGCTCCCCAAGTTCGAAACTCGCCACTGCTACCAGTCGTCTGGGCACCACTAGTGGCCATAATAAGCAGTGCCTGCAGCAGAAAAAGATTGGCCATTAAAGCATTTAGCCTGGGTAGGTGTTCTGGAGCACAGGTAGGTGTTCTGGAACACAGGTAAGTGTTATGGAGCACAGGTAGGTGTTCTGGAGCACAGGTAGGTGTTCTTGGGCACAGGTAGGTGTTCTGGAGCACGCAGGTGTGTGTCTGCATCTTGCCGAGAATCAGCCATGACCCCGTTATGGAGAATCTTCATGACAGTTTCTGATCTTTACAGAAGTGCTCACCCCAGAATATCCAGTACAAGGTTACAGCAAATCAAGTAAAGTCACATTTATTTGTATAGCTCTTTTTACAATGGACATTGTCTCAAAGCAACTTTACAGAATCCAGGACCAACAGACCAAAAACCCCTGATGAGAAGCCAAGTGCTCAAGAGGTGAGAAAAAAAAAACTCCCTTAAAATTACAAGAAGAAACCTTGAGAGGAACCAGACTCAGCAGGGACCTCCGTCCTCCTCAGGTGGTCTGGAGAATCATTTGAATGAAGTAGATTTACACAAATCATACATATACGAAATTTATTTAAACTAAAAGTTATAACTAGCAAAAATATATAAATAATTGGAGTTCAGTCCAGTCTGTAATAAAGTCTGTAATGAGTTCTGGACATTTTTGGTGCAACACACCAGGTACCCATCACATCTAGCAGGAGCAGCATTGTTGGCACAGCAGTCTCGACTTGCAGGCTTCAACCTAAGATGGGTAAGGTTTCCATCAGAACCACCTCGAGGTAACCAACAGAAGATGTAGTTACAATGTAAAATCATTAAGAGTAAAATGTCAGTTTTGCAGAGAACAGCATGAGACTCCGGCACCCTTAATTATTACATCATAACTAAAAGGGAGAGCGAGCAGGTAACACAGTCATGAGGGCTTTTACAGGACATCAGCGTCCACCTCCCCCACTGTCATCAAACGGTCTGTGTCTACATCTTGCCAAGAATCAGTCATGACCCCGTTATGGAGAATCTTCAAGACTGATCTTTATAAACGTACTCACCCCAGAATATCCAGTACAAGGTAACAGCAAATCATCACAAACACCTCACACCAGCTGTGAAGTATGGTGGTGAAAGGCCAGCTTATTTTGCAGTAAAAAAAAAAGCTGAGATTTCGGTCTGAATGTCGGCAGTGCTATCAGACGGTCGGGTGTATACACAGAAATGAATGACTGTGACTGATGGGAGGATGGATTGGCATAGTATAATGCGGTTGATGAAAAATGAAATGAAATAAATGCAGTATATACATAGAATCAAGGCATCAAAACATCACATACAAGCGCACAAACAGTGTAGGAGCACGAAACTAAACTGCGACTGTAATAAATGCAAAAAATATCATGCTTTTATTGGATTGTAATTTAATTTGACTATCGATGGAAATACAATGTTTATTTCTGTAATAATGTTTGATATGTAAGAAACAGAATAGAATGTGGAGTAATAATACACGTCTAGCTTTTAAAAGGCCGTGAACATAAAAGAAAACAACACAAATTGACTTTCAGACGCCGTCTGCGAGTGGATCCATTTACCAGATGGAAATGTTTTTTTTATATCATATTGAAAGCTGAAAATGTCACTCACCGACGGGTAAATGAACAAACACAAAAGATGCCACAGCTTCTAATGTGTGACAGTCAGTGGCGCGTGGGGAGGGGGGGTATTAGTTAAAGAGAAAAAAAAATCATACTGTTATTGTCTGGCATCACACAGACGACAAGACCGTTACATTACACCCTGTTGTTATTTATTATCATCACAAATATCATACACTACATGAACAATAGTATCAGGACGCCCCTTCTGATGGTGTATTAAATCAGTTATATAAAGGAAATTATGCACTGATCAGCCTTAACATTAAAACCACCTCCTTGTTTCTACACTCACTGTCCATTTTATCAGCTCCACTTACCATATAGAAGCACTTTGTAGTTCTACAATTACTGACTGCAGTCCATCTGTTTCTCTGCATACTGTTTTAGCCGGCTTTCACCCTGTTCTTCAATGGTCAGGACCCCCACAGGACCACCACAGAGCAGGTATTATTTAGGTGGTGGATCATTCTCAGCACTGCAGTGACACTGACATGGTGGTGGTGTGTTAGTGTGTGTTGTGCTGGTATGAGTGGATCAGACACAGCAGCACTGCTGGAGTTTTTAAACACCGTGTCCACTCACTGTCCACTCTATTAGACACTCCTACCTAGTTGGTCCACCTTGTAGATGTAAAGTCAGAGACGATCGCTCATCTATTGCTTCTGTTTGAGTCGGTCATCTTCTAGACCTTCATCAGTGGTCACAGGACGCTGCCCACGGGGCGCTGTTGGCTGGATGTTTTTGGTTGGTGGTGGTGCAAAGTGCTTCTATATGGTAAGTGGAGCTGATAAAATGGACATTGAGTGTAGAAACAAGAAGGAGGTTCCAACTTTGCAGCAACAGCTTAGGGAGGGCCTGTTACTATTTTAGCATGACTTTCCCCCATGTGCACAATAATACAGTACAGATTGCTGCATTGTTATGATAATAATGTCATAATTTTATACCCTGTAGGTCAGGGCCGGCGCTAGGGGGGGGGGGCTGGGGGGGGGCATTGCCCCCCCAAATTGTGTCTTTGCCCCCCCAAGCACAATGCAAGCAACGGCTATTTTTAAAATTATCTCTGAACCAATCACAAAAATGCATTTTGTTTTACAGTGTGAAGATATTTCCTTGCTTATTCCTGATTGGCTCTTTGAGTCATATAAAAATCGGCAGACTGCCCCAAACAGTTCAGTTCGGCAGTATATGTTCTGTTAGTGTGAGCGAGAGGCAGGTATACTGGTAAACACTTTTTTTTTACAGAATTAGTATTCTTTTGTTTTCTTTATATTTTAATTTCCCAATAATATAAATATTCTCACTCATTCCTATTTCCACGTTTGAATATTCTCAGTCTGTGTGTAGGTACATTTGTCAGCTTTGACTTAAATTTGTATTAAAGCCTTTCAAGAAATAGAGTTGTTCTATTAGTAATGGCAATTTAATTAAGGGGGCGTATTAAAATGAAATACAATTAGATAATCTTTTTTCTCCATTTACATAATCAACATGTATTTTTTAATCATTGGGTTTTAAGTTTAAGTTCGAAAACATGCATTTTTATTTCTTTACCTCATACATCACTTTAAGCCAGTATCAATAGCTTGGCTGTCATCATTCATGCACAAATCAAGCCTTGAATATATTTCTGGCTTCAAAAACATGACTATCAACATGCCCCCTCATTAGGTTTTACTGCCCCCCCAAGCAAAGCAGTCCAGAACCGGGGCTGCTGTAGGTACTCTTTTATAGTGGTAGGTAATTGCAGTGTTTCAAGTTTTTTTTTTTTTTCTTTTTTTTTTGGACGGACTGAAAAAATACCATTGTACAGCACGACGCCGGTGCTTTTCAATGCCACTGACTGCACTAGTATGTTTTAAATGCAGGCAGCCCCAGAATAATTGGTACCCTTGGTAAAACAGAGGTTATATGTATTTTATATAAACAGCTTGTGAATACACCGAAATACTGAAAATATTAAATGAAGATATTAAATCTACAAAATAGAAAATCTACCCTTTCATTAAAATGCATTTTTCTTTAAAAAAAAACTCTTATTAAAATTAAAAAAATAATGTTTAAATAACCATGTCACAGTAATTGAGACCTCTGCATATCATATTTTATTTAATATTTATTTCCCAACATAACATCACCAAGTCCTCTTACATAATACTTATAGAGAATAATCAACCCGCACGGGGTACTCGGGTGGGGCAGCGGTAAACCTAGAACACCAGAGCTGAAGTCAGCCTGGCATCTGAAGTTGCGAGTTCGAATCTCAGCTCTGCTACCGACAATGACTGGCTCCTCCAGAGGTAGGGCGTGCCGGAGGGGATTCCTCATGACTGTTGTTGGTTGACCGAGAACGCCTGCACAATGAGACGGAGGATAACAGAGATGGGTAAGTGAGTCTCCATACACAATACGGATCTTCATATAAACCTGCCTTGTGTGAGCGAAAAGAAGCGGCCTATCCTGAGATCTGGTGTCTGAAATATAAATTAGATTTATAAATTATTTCACACCAAGTGAAAAACACTTAGAAGTCTTTGTTACTGAAGTAACTTTTACCAAACGTCACAGTTTTTTTTAACATTAAACCCAGAGCAACGCATAGACCAAGGTCATACACGCAAGGTGCAGAACAAGATAAAGGGAGAGAACCCCCAACCTGTGAAATCTACCAAACACCTGTTACGATATAGAACACCTCGAATACACCACGAAAAGACAACAAGTACACATCAGCATCTACCTCACAGCCATGAAAATAAAAAAGACAAGATAAAATAAGCAAACAGAAACTTAATACCTGTTCTGCCATTAAATGACACATATTTGTTAAACATGGCATTAAAGCACCCAGGTGGCGCAGCGGGATATTCCTCTAGCATACCAGCACCGAGATTATGAACTCCTCGGTTTGAAACTCGGCGTTGGCACCAGTAGGCTGGGCGCCATCTAGCGGGCATAAGTGGCAGTGCCTGCAGGGAGGGATGACCATAATATGTAGACGGGATCACTGTGTAAGGACCCTGATTGGTGGATAGAGGCGCCTGTTCAGAATGCATAGGTGGAAAAGGGTTCCAATAAGGGCTGCTTGTGGGTCGGAGGAGGCGTGAGCAGCAATATACTCACCTCAACTGCAAAAAATCGGGAGAAATTGGGAGAAAATGGGAGAAAAAAAACATGGCATTAAAACCCCAAAAAATATATACTTTAAATAAATATATACATGCTTCTGTCAGCATGGGACAAATATGTTAAACATGAACACTCCTCACTTGGTTACTTGAAGGCCACACTCACCAAACACTGCTAGGAAAAGTACTGGCCTTTATATAACAGGTACAGGAGCATTTTTGGGTTCTTCAAAAAGTTTCTGCACTTTTTTAACTCTATTTATTAAGAATTTCAAGAACAAATAACATCACTTTGATGCATTTTTCCAGCATCGTACCAACTTTTTAATGCTATCAGCAAAAAATGTTTTTGGTTGAGCATGTAGCCACTGATGCGCCACTGCTTTCACATCATCATCACATGAAAATCTTTCCCTTAAAGCTTCTTTTAGCGTCCAAAAAGGTGGAAATCAGATGGAGCTAAATCCGGACTACAAGCGTCTCTCAGTCTCTCAGACACAACCGATTACTCCTCCTCCCACCCTCACCGCTTATAAACACAGTATACAAGTGCAGAAACTTTTTAACGATTCCTCGTATATATATATGCTCCACAGCCAGACCCCACCGGCCCCTAATGTAAAGACGCGTCCGCTCTCTATACCATCCTATCCTGACTGTGTGTGGAATTGAAACGTACGCTCATATCCGGTTACGTTTAATAAATCGTTGATTAATGTACCTGCCAAAATGTGTGTTCTCTTCCAGGCAGGTTCATTAAATCTCTATTAAACTTCTTCATTTTGCTCTAACAATGCACATGAGCATTCTCAGACGTGGAGCTTTTTATAGCCGTCGTGTGATTTATGAAACTCAACACGCTTTTATCTCGTTTCACGTGTGTGTTCTGTAGTCATTGGTTGATCGAGGATGCCTGCACAATGGTACGTGACTCTGCATTGGTATTACACATTCACAAATGAACTCGCCTTGTGTGGATGAAAAGAAGTGGCCTGTCCTGAGATCGGGTCTGGAGGATTGCAGCGGTAGAGGCGGTAAAATGAGTCGGGTAATTGGATACGACTAAACTGGGAGAACACTGGGGGTATATAAATAGAATTTTGTCTAATTTCATGTGTGTTATTCTGTAATCAATCTTATATGAATGAATTAGTAAGAATGTCACATTATTTATTAATTAATTCATTCATTTATTGTCTGTTTTACCAGTGCAATCCTGGTCAGGGTTGTGGTGGGCCTGATACATTGCACACAAGCAAAAGACACAAGACGAACACACACACTCAGAGTTTCTAGTAGCTCCAGCTGGCCTGACTGCATGTGTTTGGACTTGTGGAAGGAAACCAGAGCTACTACATGAGCTAGACCTGAAGGAAACCCACATGGACACCCACATGGAGAACATGCAAACTCCATACAGAGAGGACCCTGGTCGCCCAGGCAGTTAATCGAACCCAAGACCTTCTTGCTGTGAGGTGACAGTGCTACCCACCGTGCCGTGCCACCCTACTGGTGGGGCGGCACGATGGTTAAGTGTGGGTCTGGGTCGCGGAGGGCCTGATACTTTGGGCAAAAGCAAAAGACACAAGGTAGACACACACAAACACACACACTTTGTGGAAGAAAACCAAAGCTACTACCTGAAGGAAACCCACGCAGACACAGGGAGAACATGCCCAACTCCACAAAAAAAGAAAAACCGCTTGTTGCCTAGCTGGTTTCATTAAACCCAGGACCTTCTTGCTGTGAGGTGGCAGTGCTACCCACAGTGCCACCCTACTGGTGGGGCAGCACGGTGGCTAAGTGGGTAGCACTGTCGCCTCTCAAGAAGGTCCTGGGTTCGATCCCCAGGTGGGGCGGTCCGGGTCCTTACTGTGTGGAGTTTGCATGTTCTCCCCGTGTCTGTGTGGGTTTTCTCCCACTGTCCAAAGACGTGCAAGTGAGGTGGATTGGAGACACTGAATTGTCCATGACTGTGTTTGATATAACCTTGTGAACTGATGATTGTGTAATGAGTAACTACCGTTCCTGCCATGAATGTAACCGAAGTGTAAAACATGACGTTAAAATCCTAATAAACAAACGAACCCTACTGGTGAACTAAAGCTAAATACAAACTGAAATGCTTTATTTCTACTTTTTTAATATATTAATAAATGTATAAATGTTGATAATGTTCTTCCTCGATTAACCTCATCAGCCTGAAACCGCTCTGTTGATTAGATCATCATGGCTTGCATAATTACCGTCACCGCGCGACACGTTTAGTATTTTCTCGCTGTACTTTTCTGCTGTTTTTGCTCCTCATCCGGTGCTCCTGCTGGATCAAGCTGTCAGCGCCGGGCTCCAGATGGCGAATCCGCCCGTCGATCTAGCGCTGCGGCATCTGCGGCTCCCTTCTTTAATGAACACAGGTTTCTCCATGGTGACAGCAAATCAAAGAGAACACGGTGGGACCTAATCTGGTGAATCAAAAGCCGGCCCATAATTGACTTAAGCTCGAGGAAAGAGGCGAACACTCGTCCTTTGACAGATGTTAACAATACGGTTCAATTAAGTCAATTCACCCACATATTCAACGATGTGGTTTTTAAATTGTGGACTGTTCTTGTTTTTCGGATCGCACTGTTCTCAGTCCTTCTAGTCAAATGTTCTAAAAAAGGACTGTCTGTAATTCTCTACTGTTTAATACATTGCCAGAATGGTCTGACATGTTTTTTTCTCTCCTAATTAGGATTGTGAAAGGTAAACATATCACTAGAGCCCTACTGAATTCACAGAATAAATCACAGATTTCACAGATTTTCAAAGAAAAGTACATTTCATTTTACAGCAGTCATCAAATTACACTCATAAATTAAATGATAGAAGCTATAATACAGAGCACAACTACCTTAACGGTTGAACGTAAACCTAGAACATCCAGCGACAGTCTTAAATACAAAAATTCTCATCCCTGTTGGGACCCCCATCCTCTGCGTCCACAGAATTCATTGTTAGTTTTCCAAACTCAGTTACCCGAGTCATGTTTTTAACTGCTTTAGACTTCAACATGTTGGACGTTTTGACTAACCGCTTGCTAACTGAATTTCCGTAGGATTGTGAGCACGTAAGACGCTAGTAAACAGGAGATTCTTTTTTTCTCTCTCTCTTTCTTTTTCTCCGATTTTTTCCCCAAATGTTTTCCCCTAATCTAGTCGTATCCAATTACCCTGATTGTGTTACGCTTTACCTCTACAGATACAACCCTCCACTGCTGACTGAGGAGCTTTGCAACTGACATGTGCTCAGTACCGACTGCATCTTTTCACCTGCACGAGGTGAGTTCATATGCGGATCAGCCTTGTGCACAGAGAGCCACACCCTGATCAGCATTATTCCCCAACTCTGCGCAGGCGCCATCAATCAGCCAGCAGAGGTTGTAATTGTACCAGTTATGAAGTCCCTGGTCTGGCTTACCCACCCTGTGAACAACAGCCAATCGTTGTTCATGTAGCCGCCCAGCCCAGCCGGATGGCAGAGCTGAGATTCGAAACGATGTATTTGAAATCCCAGCTCTGGTGTGCTAGCGTATTTTACCGCTGCGCCACCTGAGCGGCCTTAAACGTGAGATTCTTGAACGCTACACAAATGAAAACCATTAAATTGCTAAACACAAATGTAACATTTACATTTTCACCATTTAGCAGATGCCTTTATCCAAAGTGACTTACAGTACAGTTACAGTATACAGTCTGAGCAATTGAGGGTTAAGGGCCTTGCTCAAGGGCCCAACAGCAGCAACCTGGCAGTAATGCGGCTTGAACCAGCAACCTTCTAATTACTAGTCCAATACCTTTAACCACTAAACTAGCACTTGCCCAATTACATTTGAATTTCACAGCAAATTGCAGATTACACGGCAAACGGCTCATTTCATCGTCCGAGTCGTGCTTTTCATGACCTTGAATTAGGTAGGGTCTTGTGTACTAACATGAAATAAAAAATAACCTTAATATATTAAAATCATCATGGTCAGGTATCCAAATACTTTTGGTCATATACGGTAGATAATGCTGATGTAAACAAACCTCATCAGTTTCTTTAAAGCTAAGACCCTCTTCCTGAAGCAACACTACGCCGCCACCTAATTAACTTTTTCAGCTGTGATTTCGTGAGGTTAATTGCAGCAATTAGGAAGCAGAATAAAATATGCGCTTTGGTGGTACTTGAGAATAAGCAGTACTCAGAAACTGTGGGTGATAATAGTTCCTAAAATCAATTTTAATCTGCTCAGGTTTATTTATTAAGCATACTCGGTTATTTAAAGCGGCTTACAAGCAGAATCCAATAGAAGCACTAAGCTCAAGGGATCAATAGTAGCTCTTTGAGAGCCCTGGGTATCAGCGCAGCACCTTAACCAGCTTAACTACCGCTTTATTTAATCATGCAAATAGTCTAGAACTGCCCATCATAATAAACCCAGTGTGTTAAATACAAACCCTGCCATCAAACCTAAATATGATTAGCTTCTATTAACAACTGTACAATGAGAGTAAAGGCATTCATTTATTTATTTACTAATTCATTCATTCATTGTGGGAAAGTCTACCTCACAAAATACAGAGACTAAAGGACCTACTGGTAGAGTTCTGGTACCAGATACCACAGGACTTCATCAGATGTCAATTTTTGTTATTATTATAATTATTTGCTTTCTTTGGTTTATTTATTAAGCATACTCGGTTATTTAAAGCGGCTTACAAGCAGAATCCAATAGAAGCACTAAGCTCAAGGGATCAATAGTAGCTCTCTAAGAGCCCTGGGTATCAGTGCAGCACCTTAACCAGCTTAACTACTGCTTTATTTAATCATGCAAATAGTCTAGAACTGCCCATCATAATACACCGATCAGGCATAACATTATGACCACCTTCCTAATATTGTGTTGGTTCCCCTTTTGCTGCCAAAACAGCCCAGCAACTGTAATGCTGTGTGTATTTTCACACCTTTCTATCAGAACCAGCACTAACTTCTTCAGCAGTTTGAGCTACAGTAGCTTGTCTGTTGGATTAGACCACACGGGCCAGCCTTCGCTCCCCAACTGCTGCCTATGACCCTGTCGCTGGTTTACCACTGTTCCTTCCTTGGACCACTTTTGATAGATACTGACCACTGCACACCAAGAACACCCCACAAGAGATGCAGTTTTGGAGATGCTCTGACCCAGTCGTCTAGCCATCACAATTTGGCCCTTGTGAAAGACGCTCGCCCAATTTTCCTGCTTCTAACATCAACTTTGAGGATAAAATGTTCACTTGCTACCTAATATACCCCCCCCCCCCCCCCCCCCCCCCCCACTAACAGGTGCCGTGATGAAGAGATAATCAGTGTTATTCACTTCACCTGTCAGTGCTCATAATGCTATTACCTATGCCTGCATAGGAACACTATGCAGGAACGCAGTGGCGTTTTCCCATTACGGCCCTAATCTTTGGAACTCTCTCATAGTGAAGACCTGAGGGCTCTGCATGATCCTAGCATATTTAAGATAAGGGTTAAGACCCACCTGTTTAGATTAGCTTTTAATTAACATTTTATTCAACACAAGCACTTTTAAAATCCGGATGATGCGTTTTACTAACTGCACCACCCTCTGGAGAGCCTGTTTGTTCAGCTTGGTGCTGATGCTGTTCCCAAACCAGGCTGTGGTGTTTCCTTTGGGAACAGCACTCAGTAGGATAGGCAGCATCTCCAGAGGGAAATCCTGTTAGCCCACCAACAGAGTCTCGAAAGCACACTACCCTGTATTCTTCACATCAGGTGTGTCAAGAGGAGGGAAAATGTTGACATTGACCAAACCTAGACTTGTCAGTCATCCTCACTGAGAAATTCATTTAACTGCTCCAGAGTCCAGTAGCTGTGTTATTTTTACCACTTTCGCCCTGCTATGGCTTTGAATGGTGCATGTTCAACAACTGCTGATGCTGAAGCTCCTGCATGAGAGTAACTGTAATCATTTTGCTATCAGAGCCAAGAATCAGGAACAAATTGTTTGTACTGTGGCATTATACACCGATCAGCCATAACATTAAAACCAACTCCATCCAGTTTATCAGCTCCACTTACCATATAGAAGCACTTTGTAGTTCTACAATTACTGACTGTAGTCCATCTGTTTCTCTACATACCTTTTTAGCCTCCTTTCATCCTGTTCTTCAATGGTCAGAACCCCTACAGGACCACCACAGAGCAGGTATTATTTGGGTGGTGGATCATTCTCAGCACTGCAGTGACACTGACATGGTGGTGGTGTGTTAGTGTGTGTTGTGCTGGTATGAGTGGATCAGACACAGCAGTGCTGCTGGAGTTTTTAAATACCGTGTCCACTCACTGTCCACACAGCTGGTCCACCTTGTAGATGTAAAGTCAGAGACGATCGCTCATCTATTGCTGCTTTTTAAGTTGGTCATCTTCTAGACCTTCATCAGTGGTCACAGGACGCTGCCCACGGGGCGCTGTTGGCTGGATATTTTTGGTTGGTGGACTATTCTCAGTCCAGCAGTGACAGTGAGGTGTTTAAAAACTCCAGCAGCACTTCTGTGTCTTATATACTCATACCAGCACAACACACACTAACACACCACCACCATGTCAGTGTCCCTGCAGTGCTGAGAATGATCCACCACCTAAATAATACCTGCTCTGTGGTGGTCCTGTGGGGGTCCTGACCATTGAAGCACAGCATGAAAGGGGGCTAACAAAGCATGCAGAGAAACAGATGGACTACAGTCAGTAATTGTAGAACTACAAAGTGCTTCTATATGGTAAGTGGAGCTGATAAAATGGACAGTGAGTGTAGAAACAAGCAGGTGGTTTTATGTTATGGCTGATCGGTTTATGATAGTGTCATGTTAAAAACAATAAATTCATAATACTTTAGCCTTAATGTCTGTGTGCTTGATTTATTAAACGATTCTTCACAAGGATGTCTGGATACTTTTGGTCATGTTGTGTGTTTATATTATAGTAATAGACTGATTTATAATTCAATAAGCGTCCTATAGCAGCTGCAGGCACCTGAAGTCACAGCTATTAATCAGTTTAGTCACAGCTATTGATCAGCGTAAAATACTTTTCATGGAACCAAAGACCCAAGGGTCTAAGTGTGTGGTTTTTTAACCATTACCATGGAAACAGTCAAGGTTACAGTGTTTAATACAATGATATTCCATTTATTAGTCACTCATACTCGATCCTTGTCCTTTAGTCTCCCCGTGCTTATCATATTTGCAGGTACAATGTTGTTATCTCACTTAAACAAACTTGATTTGTCTCTCTGACTGCTCGATAAGTCGAGCCCGGCGTGTTGGCACAAGAGGAAACTTCAGACTGCACCGTGTGGACGGATTTTCATGTCACTGGGATAATAAAAGCCTGATTTACTGCCAGCAAGTTTGCTTTAGAAAAGCAGAGACGTAGGCGTGCGGATCAGACCAGGATGTTCAACCTTGATGTTAATAAGTGCAAAAAGTTCAAGTCGGTGTGTAAAATCGATTCAAAAACTACTCACAAAAATAAATGAAATAAATACTGTGGAAAATCTGCATTAAAGTTTCTAATACATATTTGAAGTGGTTAGGTACAGAAGCCTAAGGGCAATGTATAGCAGCCAATACACCTATTGCATCAGATTAAAAATACTGGAGAAAACCAGAGTACCAAACCAGAAATCCAAACAATCAAGGGTAAGATTTGTTAGTATCACTTTCTCACCACTTATTTATTTATCAATTTTTACCAAATTTATTCTGGCAAGGGTTTTGGGGGGTCCTCTGGGCTTACGGATAGAAAACCCATCAGTCCAATGGAAAGGGCATCAATCCATCACAGCATGACACACTTGGAGAGAATTTGAGAGAATGTTAAGACCCCAGTCCATTTTGTGCATGGTTTTGTGTGAAAGCGAATGAAGACATAAGAGATAAGATAACTTTATTGATCCCCATGAGGGAAATTCGTTAAAGCAGCTTCAGTACAGTGTAAGTATAGTAAGTACAGTAAACAGAGTAAATAGGGCGGCACGGTGGCTCGGTGGGTAGCACTGTCACCTCACAGCAAGAAGGTCCTGGGTTCGACCCAAATGATCCGGGTCCTTTCTGTGTGGAGTCTACCTTTTCTCCCTGTGTCTGCAAATTTAAGGGCAGTTGTAGCCTAGTGGTTAAGGTACTGGACTAGTAATCAGAAGATCACTGGTTCAAGCCCCACCACTGCCAGGTTGCTTCTGTTGGGCCCCTGAGCAAGGCCCTTAACCTTCAATTGCTCAGACTGTATACTGTCACACTACTGTAAGTTGCTTTGAATAAAAGCGTCTGCTAAATGTCGAAAATGTAAATGTAATGTAAAACGTGTCTGTGTGGGTTTCCTCCGGGAGCTCCGGTTTCCTCCCACAGTCCAAAAACATGCAGTCAGGTTAATTGGAGACACTGAGTTGCCCTATAGGTGAATGTGTGTGTGTGTGTGTGTGTGTGTGTATATGTGTGTCTGTCCTGAGATGGACTTACAGGGTGTTACTGTGTGCCTTGCGCCCATTGAAAAGCTGGGATAGGCTCCAGCACCGTTAGCCTACTTGGATAAACGGTTAAGAAAGTGAGTGAGTGAGTGAGTGAGTGTGTGACATTAAACTTGTGAACTGGTAAATCTTGAGTACCGTTTCTGTCATGAATGTAACCAAGTGTTAACATGACTTTAAAATTCTAATAAATAAATAGAGTAAATAGAATAGAGTAGAATAAAATTAAATAAATATACATATACTGTATACATATTATTGACCCTGTAATGCAATTACTATTAATACCTAGACATAAACACACAGATGAGAGAACAACATCAACTCTTCAGAGATACTGACCAGACGTACAAATCGAACCCAGGTTCTTGGAACCCTGTGCTATCTGGAGCTGTTCCACTGTGCCACCTTGAAATATGAGATCCTTCCTAAAATTCACTTTTAATTTTAAATCAAACCGAGTCAATTTTAACTTGTTTTTTTTAACTTTTGGCTATTCAATTGTCTAGAGATGACTAATAGCAACGTGTCTGAGTGGCGTATATGCAAATCGAACATATATAAATATGTATATATATACATGCATTTAATCTACATCTAATCTGAAGTTAAAAGAGCTTCATGAAGGACGGTATAAAATACGACCTTCAGAATCACAGAATTGACTTTCAGTTAAATTTAGCAGGTTTCATTCTTCCCCCTCGGCTGTGTCATAGGTTCCCTCGGCCTGTCAGTTACTCTCTAAGATTTGACTAAGAATCCTAAATACTGGGTATATCAAACATCTATCCTACAGCAAGAGCAATAAAGAAACGTCTTTATAAGTTCTGATAAAAAGAATTAGGAAGTTGAATCTATCTCTGAGGTGCAATGTCATTTTATTTCATTGAAAATTAGATTACATTTGTTATTTTCCATGAGCAGGGATGGACTGTGGGTGGTGCAGTGGCTTGGTGGGTAGCACTATTGCCTCACAGCAAAAAGGTTCTCTGTGAAGTTTGCATGTTCTTCCCGTGTCCGTATGGGGTCCGTCCAGGAGCTCCAGTTTCCTCCCAGCCTCCAACAGTTCAAAGTCATACAGTCAGGTTAACACACGTGTGTGTGTGTGTGTGTGATGTGTGATGGACTGGCACCCTGTTCAGGGTGTTTCTGTGTGCCTTGCGCCTATTGTGAGCTGTGATAGGCTCCAGCACACCCTGTGACCCTATTAGGATAAGCTTCTTAAGAAGTAAGTGAGTGAGGGATCGACTGTACTGATCTGATTGTTGGGGGATTGTTAAGGTGTAGTTTGGAATATAGGGTAGAAAATAAGGTCCAGCACGCTGTCCTGTTATCAGAAAATTATTTTATTCATCAGCACTTGTCAGGTACAGAAATCGGTTCTGGTATGTTGGAAGCTCCTTATATCACAGACAGACAAAAGACACGTCTGTTTTACCATAACTTTATCCTGGTCAGGGTCGCTGTGGGTATGATTCAGAAAGAGAAGATGCAAACCCCAGGTCCTTCTTATCACACCACTTTTCCACCCCAGACAAAAAAAGTATTGACAATTAGTGACATTGTGTAAATCCGATACAGTAAACAGGCACCAGAGCAAATAATAATAATAATAATAATAAATAAATAAACATTTTTATTATTATAAACAGAAAGAATGCCTATATTAGACTGGCAGTTTAAAATATGAGTTGTGCAAGCATGTAAAAATCTATTTATTTATTAGGATTATAACGTCATGTTTTACACTTTGGTTACATTCATGACAGGACACGTAGTTACTGGTTACACAAGATTCATCAGTTCAAGTTTAATATCAAACACAGTGATGAACAATTTTGTATCTCCAATTCACAACACTTGCACGTCATTGGAGCACCCGAAGGAAACCCACGCAGACACGGGGAGAACATGCAAACTCCACACAGAAAGGACCCAGACCGCCCCACCTGGTGATCGAACCAAGGACCTTCGTGCTGTGAGGCAACAGTGCTTCCCGTGCCGCCCCGAAATTTAAAAATAGAAATGAATAAAATTAAATACAATTTTATTTAAGAAATTATAGTATAGTCCTTCACTTCAACCAGCCAGGTGTATATATCATGTTTAAAGCTGTTTAGGTTGCTTTGATTCATTGGTTTTATATCCTGTAGCTTATATTAGTTATTATTAGAGAATTATTAGGTTAAATTATGTTTCTTTTAACATTATCAGTCTGACATAACAAAGAAAAAACATATGTGCACTATTATCATCACTGTCTGTTATTAAAGTCCATGTTTATTTTCTTAAAGAAAATCTTACTAGTTTTAATTAAGCATCTTTTCTATCATTAGGATTTTTCACTTTGTTAAATTCTTATCGCTGCTGTTCTGTTGGTTCCTTATTCCAGCTCTGCTGCTTTGTTGCACCAGTTCCTATTTTTATATTATTTTTAATATATTTTATATTTTGTTTTGTAGAGACTAAATAAAGGAGACGTTACATTTCATAACAGTGGTTTGTTTACTTTATTGTAGTTCAGGGATTCCATGAATCAGTAAATAATAACAGGAACCTGAAGTGACCAGATGTGTGTTTACTGTCCAGTGGTCGTGAGCTTTTGTTCTGACTCTGTCATGCCTGACTAGGACATCAGTGTTTACAAAGAGTCAGTGCATGAAGAATGAATAAAATATATTAAATGAATCATCATTTGTATGTGGATTTTAACAAACCTCTCAAAACTCTAATATAATCAAATTTTTTTTCATTAACATTCACATAAAAACAGGATTTAAAAGCTTTGAGCTAATGTAGAAATGTTCTGCACATGTACGTTATTATTGTGTGTGTTTTTTTAGTAATGTTCAATAGAAATTATTTAATAAAATAAAACAAGGACCCAAAAACAAACCCACAAATCAACAAATGCCATTTCTGTACAAGGGAATGAATAAATGGATGATTAAATAAATGAATAAATCTATGAATTGAATCGATTGAATAAATGTGTAAGTAAAGTCACATTATTAGTACATTATTCTATAAAGTTGAAAGGTCTGGCTCTCGGCGGACGTTCCAATTCATTCCTAAGATGTTTAAAAGGATTAAGGTCCAGGATCTTCCATTATAAACTCATCAATCAATGTCTTTATTTATTTATTAGGTCATGTTTTACACACTTTGGTTACATTCATGACAGGACACGTAGTTACTGGTTACACAAGATTCATCAATTCACCTCACTTGCACGTCTTTGTATTGTGGGAGGAAACCGGAGCTCCTGAAGGAAACCCACACAGACACGGGAGAACATGCAAACTCCACCTGGAATTCGAACTCAGGAACTTCTTGCTGTGAGGTGACAGTGCTACCTACTGAGCCACCGTGCCGCCCCAATGTCTTTAAATATCTGGTTTTGCGCACATAGGAACAAGCTCAGTCAGTGGTTAAGATACTGGATCAAGCCTCACTGCTGCCAAGTTTACACTGTTGGACCCCTGCGCAAGGCCCTTAAGCCTCAATTGCTTAGATTGTATTCAGTCATAATTGAAAGTCGCCTTGGCTAAAAGTGTCTGCCAAATGCCACAAATGTAAATATGTAGAGCCGTAATCTTTCAGACCATTAATTTCATACACCTGTTAACAGCAGGGACGCCTGCAACCTTAAAATTACCATCATCAGAAGTGGTGTTCACATACTTTTGACCACGGATGGTCTGTAACACGTTACTTAGTAACGCGTTACTCTAATCTGACCAAATTTTTCAGTAACGAGTAATCTAACGCGTTACTATTTCCAATCCAGTAATCAGATTAAAGTTACTTATCCAAGTTACTGTGCGTTACTATTTTTGTCATTTTCCTTAGTGAAAATATATTTTTGCTTTCTTCTTGGCAGGGGCGGAGCCAGGGGGTGGCCAGTGATTGCCATGGCCACCATAAAGTAATCTTCGGCCACCCCTCTGGCCACCCCTCTGGCCCCCCCACCACCGCTTTGCCTGCATTTTTTTTGCGGAAGCATTTCTGCACGCAGGAGCAGCGCACCTCAGATGAGTAGTTCTTCACCAAAACAGTGCAGTAATACACTCAACATCAATGTCAACCACCAACACTATTACAGAAGTACAGTAGTACTATTTAGTAGTATTCGTGGCGCGCTACGAGTAAAAGCGCCAGCTGGCTCTGCGCATTCCAGTGTTGCCAGATTGGGCGTTTATCCGGCAAATTGGGCGGATTTTGTTGGAAAACAATTTAATAGCAGGTAAATAACACTTCTATTTAAAAGAAAATCTTCCGTTTTAAGAAGCTCCAGCATTGTAGAAGGCTATTAAAAGTAAAGTCAATTTTCAATGCTGATTTAGCGTAATAGTGTTGGTCAGTCTGTATCATATTCTTGAAAGAAAATTAAAATTTGTTTTCGATGCATTCACGCTAGCATGTTCTGGGATTCAATTGAGTCTCATCAGTACACACAAGTTGGCAGCCAAATGATAAAGTATTGCAAAGGAATATCTTTGAAATATTCCGCATTACATAACTAATAAAGTAACTTGTAATCTAACTTAGTTACTTTTAAAATCAAGTAATCCATAAAGTAACTAAGTTACTTTTTAAAGGAGTAATCAGTAATCAGTAATCAGATTACTTTTTCAAGGTAACTATGCCATCACTGCTTTTGACTAATAGCGCATTTAATGCGTGGCAGTCATTTCAGAGCTGACCGTCCTCGACTACGCTCGGTAACAATCATGTCAGCAGGAACAGATCCGTCCCGAAACAAAATGGAACACCTGCTAGATTATGAGGAAGCATCGGCGTGTCACCACTCATTAAGTTCAGCAGATGGTGGAGGGCGAACGTGGAAAACAAACCAGAGGAAATTTGAACCTTTTTCTCCGACACACCTGGAGCTTCTGGAGGAAAATGTCGTTCTGCGGCGGCCGCTGCGCCTTCGTGTTATAAAAATAATCAGTGTGTTTACTGCACGTCTGAGAAACGACAGACAGAACCTTCTGTTTCTGTATTAATGCGCTTTAGATGAACTGAAACCTAAAATCTCAGCAGTTTCAGCTCAAAAATGTGTTTTAAATAACTTAAAACTCATGTTTATTAAATTCCACACCTGGACCACTCTGAAATCGAACCCAGGACCTTCTTGCTGTGAGCTAAACCGACAAAAGCATCTGCATACTGACATGATTGGTCATGGCTGCACTAGACTGGCATCCTGTCTGAGGTGTGTTACTGCCTTGTATCCAGTGATTCCAGGAAATCTGACCCACCGCAACCCTGACCAGGATAAGGTGGTGGTAGAACATAAAAACATGAGAACAAGCACTTTCTTTAGCACTGTCATCTTACAGCAAGAAGGTCATTGGTTTGATTCCCAGGTGGAGCGGTCCGGGTCCTTTCTGTGTGGAGTTTGCATGTTCTCCCCGTGTCTGTGTGGGTTTCCTCCTACAGTCCAAAGACATGCAGTCAGGTTAACTGGAGATAGAAAATTGCCGCTAAGTGTGTGTGTGTGTGCCCTGTGATGGACTGGTGACCTGTCCAGGGTGTTTACTCCCCCTTGCCAGGTGAATTGCACCCAGTGTGACACTGACTAGGATGAAGCGGTGGTAAACCAGACAAGGAATGAATGAGTTATGAATAAGGGTCCTTTTTTGTAGACGTTCTATCTTGTGTATAATAGTAAGACCATTAAAACACTGACCAGTGATGACCAGTGCACCTTTAATACATCAACATGACACCTCATTTAAAATTAGGTCAGTCCAGATCAGGACGTTTCTGTATTTCATTCTGTAGACACACGACACGCGTTATTTCAATCTCACAGCCCACTGAACGTTCTCTCACACTGGAGAAGGTCCAGGTCAGTCCGCTCCATCATTTCAGGCTTGAGAAATCATAGCTGCACTACGGCCTGACGAGACCTGAGCTGATCTAAAGGTCCAACAAAGAGCCACTGGTAAAACGGCCAGTATGCCAGAGATGTAAACGAGTCGGGGAGGAAGATTACCAAGACAATTTCCTCCTGAAGTGAGTTTGTTTCAGGACTAAATCGAACAGGAGGAGAAAATTACGATCTCGAGGGGCTTCGCTATTCCCTGAGCGCTTATTCAAAAGGAAAGAATAAAACCTCGTCTGTGGCCTCTTCCGGCCAAAAGGTTTCCATGCTATTCAGAGAGAGAAAATGAAGCTGTAGAGGAATAAATGACTTTTTTTTATTATGAAGGAGATTCAATTCTGATTTTGTATAATGTTGTACCAGTGTTCAGAGGCGGAAAGTAATAAAATATTGTACTCAAGTAAAAGGACTATTACTTTAATGATTTTTTACTTAAGTACGAGTAAAATTACTAGTCTAAAAATCAACTCAAGTAAAAAGTAAAAAGTAACTCATTTAAAATGTACTCAGAGTAAACGTTACTTAGTTACTTTTTTAACAGCGGGGGGGGGGGGGGGGGGTCTCTCCTGTGTAATGCAAACAGAACAAGCAGATATAAATCTCACAATAGTTGTTTTAAATTAATATATAATAGAAAAAAACATGTTGATACAACATTTAAAACATTTAGAGATGTGTCATTTGTAATTTTAGTACAGACCATCCCATAAAACTTTTTCAAACTGTATAACCACTGAAGCTGGCATTAATTGTGGATTCTATAGACCAGCCTTCTTTTCATTACCAACAAATACCAAACAACAGTCATACTGCAAATCTCATAACTCAACACAAGTCAAGGTTACAAGTGTTGTGACTTTCACTAAATGACCCAAAGAAAACCTTCAGGATGTAAGACAACACTTTGCCATTCTTTAACATCAGACTATGTTGTCAAATAACGAAACATCAAACTCCAAACATGTTAAACCTTTAAAATCATCCTTCCTCCCCTACTCTATACCTAGAGTACAGCTCCTTTATTTTAGCACCAGTTTATTTTCCATTGCAGAATTCACTGCAGCAGTTTCCCAGACGCCATTTTTTAGCGTTTTTTTTACTCAGTAACGGATGTTATTTAAAATGTAGCGAATTACAATTCTTAATACAAAACATACTTAAGTAAAAGTAAAATTACTGGTTGTAAAATCTTTAACAAGTACAAAAAAACTACTCAATTACAGTAACATGAGTAAATGTAATTTGTTACTTTCCACCTCTGCCAGTGTTGTACTATTTATAACGTTATGAGCACTGACAGGTGAAGTGAATAACACTGATTATCTCTTCATCACGGCACCTTAGTTAGTGGGTTGGATATATTAGGCAGCAAGTGAACATTTTATCCTCAAAGTTGATGTTAGAAGCAGGAAAAATGGGCGAGCGTGAGGATTTGAGCGAATTTGACGAGGGCTGATGGCTAGACGACTGGGTCAGAGCATCTCCAAAACTGCAGCTCTTGTGGGGTGTTCCCGATCTGCAGTGGTCAGTATCTATACAGGAACAGTGGTAAACTGGCGACAGGTTCATGGGCGTAGGGAGCGAAGGCTGGCCCATGTGGCTACTGCAGCTCAGACTGCTGAAGAAGTTCATGCTGGTTCTGATAGAAAGGTGTCAGAATACACAGAGCATCACAGTTTGTCGTGTATGGGGCTACATAGCCGCAGACCAGTCAGGGTGCCCATGCTTTACATTACATTTTACATTTTCAGCATTTTGCAGACGCTTTTATCCAAAGCGACTTACACAATGAGCAATTGAGGGTTAAGGGCCTTGCTCAGGGACCCAACAGTGGCAACTTGGTGGTGGCGGGGCTTGAACCGGCAACCTTCTGTTTACTAGTCCAGTACCTTAACCACTGAGCTATCACTGGCCCCTGCTGACTGCTGTCCACCGCAGATGGTGGCCTAGTCTGATAAATCACGTTTTCTTTTACATCACGTGGATGGCCGGGTGCGTGCGAGTCGCTTACCTGAGGAACACACAGCACCAGGATGCACTATGGGAAGAAGGCGAGCTGGCAGAGGCAGTGTGATGCTTTGGGCAACGTTCTGCTGGGAAACCTTGAGTCCTGCCATCCATGTGGATGTTACTTTGACACGTACCACCTACCTAAGCATTGTTGCAGACCATGTTCACCCTTTCATGGAAACGGTATTCCCTGATGGCTGTGGCCTATTTCAGCAGGATAAAGCAAAAATGCTTCAGGAACGGTTTGAGGAGCACAACAACCAGTTTGAGGTGTTGACTTATCCTCCAAGTTCCCCAGATCTCAATCCAATTGAGCATCTGTGGTATGTGCTGGACAAACAAGTCCAATCCATGGAGGCCCCACCTCACAACTTACAGGAGTTAAAGGATCTGCTGCTAACATCTTGGTGCCAGATACCACAGCACACAGGAGTCCATGCCTCGACGGGTCAGGGCTGTTTTGGGAACAAAAGGGGGACAACACAATATAAGGAAGGTGGTCATAATGTTATGCCTCATTTGTGTACATACACCTTTTAATTATGGGTATTTCATATATATTATAAACTTACATCTACATATATATTACATATATCCAGAGGATACATGTATGTAATAATAATATATCACATTACAGCTAACACATGTGGGAAAACCATTATTGATATAGAAGCATGTATGTCATATATTACATTTCAGTGTGGGTTTGCAGGGGGTTACAGGGGTGTCTGGGACTTTCAGTCAAACATTTTCTGACACTTGAGGGAGTTTCGTTCTGCTGTGCTCCGCTCTGCTGTATGAGCTGATAAATATTACGCTCATGGAAGGAAAGCGGTCCCTGTGGCAGGTTAAATCTCTGTAAACGGGAGTGAAAACAAACAGAGGTAGAAGGCAAAATCCAGGCAATTAGCAAAATGATGTTTGCATCCAGGAGCATCTGGGTGTTTGTGGCTCGGGTTGAAAAAAGTAGTTTTGTTTGCTCACCCATTAGATCACATCATGGGATCATTTAAAACAAGGTAACTTATTTACATTACATTCACCTTTTAGGCATTTAGCAGATGCTATTATGCAGGCAAGTAAGCGTTAAGGGCCTTGCTCAAGGGCCCAACAGTGGCCTACCCACTGAGCTACCATCACCCTACACAGAGCGGTCCGGCCATCTAATATTACATTACATTTATTACATTACATTTACATTTGTGGCATTTAGCGTATTCTTTTATCCAAAGCAACTTGAGGGTTAAGGGCCTTGTTCAGAAACTTAACGGTGGTGAGGCTTGAACCGGCAACCTTCTGATTATTCTGATTAGTAGTCCAGTTCTATAACTGCAGAGTTACGACAGTCCAACACTTCAGTTGCTCTGGCAATAACCAATCTTTAAAAAAATCATTTATTAATTCACTGTCTCTGTCCGTCCGCCCATCCGTCCGTCCGTCCGTCCGTCCGCCCGCCCGCCCGCCCGCCTATCTATCTATCTATCTATCTATCTATCTATCTATCTATCTATCTATCTATCTATCTATCTACCTGTCTGTCTGTCTGTCTATCTGTCTGTCTGTCTGTCTGTCTGTCTATCTAATCTGTCTATCTATCGAATCTATTTGTCTGTCTGTCTATCTATATAATCTGTCTGTCTGTCTGTCTGTCTGTCTGTCTATCTATCGATCTAATCTGTCTGTCTATCTATCGAATCTATTTGTCTGTCTGTCTGTCTACATAATCTGTCTGTCTATCTATATAGTCTGTCTATCTATCTATTTATCTAATCTGTCTGTCTATCTATCGAATCTATTTGTCTGTCTGTCTATCTTTCTGTCTGTCTGTCTATCTAAATAGTCTGTCTATCTATCGAATCTATTTGTCTGTCTGTCTATCTTTCTGTCTGTCTGTCTATCTATCTAACAGGACAGCGCAGACACAAAACAGTGACTTTGGCTTCTAAATGTTTTTTGAAGGTAAACAGAAACGTAATAAATTCAGTTGTTTAAGTGACTACAATTTTAATGCGGTTTTTAAAACTATTTGACAGCTTCAGCATCTCTGCGGCTCGTCCACGTCGTCCAGCGGGAGCCAAATGCGTTCAGTACTGCTGAAAGTGAGGAGCTCTTCATCATCTGTGCAATCAAGAGCTAGTGATTAAATTACCATCGCGGGGACGTTAACGTTGATCGAGTGGCTCATCAATCACTTTCTTGGAGAGGAAGCGTGCGTATGGGCGCATCTTAAGGTAGCGTACAGTACCGACAGCTGTCCTCCAGATCTACAGCAACCTGTTTCACTGAGAACACGAGAAAGGCTTCAGACATGAGCCGTCTTTGTGCTCCAGGATCCGAGGTCCTCTTCATTCTTTCCTCTTCATTCTCATCCAAAACAGAGCCATCAAATAAATGAGGCATGATCTCAACAGCCTGGACAGAGTCGGCTACCCAGAAATCCTCATTTCAGTCTTAAATAGAGAGTGACTGAGCCAGAGCTGACAGGCGCTCCAGACTGCACGTCTGAGCCCTCAGTATGAAATTATTGTTTAAATATTTTTTTCAGGCTGTTCACTGTGGGTCTGTCTGAAAACCTAGTGAGCTGCCTCGCTGCCTGCTGCCTACCTGTGCTTCTAATCACAGACATCGAACTCATAAGGCAGATTATTTAAAGGCAGATTATTTAGACACATTACTTACGTTGATTACGTCACTGCAGTTTCAGCTTACTAATGCCAAGTTCACACTACACGACTTTCCAACTCGTCAGGTCGCTGTACAGTTCACACTACACGACTGGATCTCTTGTAATCGGGAGTCTTTTAAGTCGGTGTGTATTTTACATTACACGACTGATCGGTGATAGGGGGTTTCACACTACACCATCTATCACCAACTGGAATCGCAGGCGAGCTTCTCTGGTCTCCTGAACTACGTTTTGTCATGAAAACAAATGTGAGAAGTGACGAGGGGTTCAATGATACCTTGTCCAAAATTAATAATTATTTTTTGCAATGCAGCGTTGGTGTTATGTTGTAGAGAACGATAAGGTCAGAAATACTGTAAAACTTGTGTGTGCCGATGTATTCTAATAAAAACTATATTATTATCCTGTCCCACCTTTTTACACTCCTGCCCTGCGTTTCTCCTCACACCTTATCTTGCGTTCTCATTGGCTGTTCGACATAGCACTCATTGCCAGTCGGGCAACTCAGATCCAGATATTTGACAAGCTAGATACATTTTATCATTTGCCGAACGCTCAGATCGAGTTGTTGAGTAGTTCTCACATAGCGATTGAGAGCCGAGTTGCTCCGGAGCCGGGAAATCTAGTGCCGACTAGTCAGCAAGCCAAAATCAGGGCAAAAATCATGTAGTGTGAACTAGGCATAAGCTAACAGTTAGCCTCAGGCTATTCAAACCGATGAGCTGAGCCGGCACAACCCGCTAGCACATCAGCTTACGTCTCCCTCCGTGTATCGAAAATTGTTAAACTGTCCCTGACGAACCTGAATTTACAAAAAAATTCCACTTGTGCACCTTTATACAGATTAAAAATCAATGAGAATTTATTTACATTTATTTGAAAAGAACTCTGTTGGTTGCTCCATATTCGTCTGCCACGTTTGTCATTTTTTTGTGAGAAAAGTCGTGCCGCACTGAATGCTGGGATTGCCTTCAGCGCTGAGGAAGCGTCAGACGCTCCCTCATTATTCAGTCAGATTATCACTCAGAATTAAGGCGCCTCAGTAGGAGCATTTTAAGGAATCTAAGAATTTAGACATGCCCTCTTCTCAGGAGTGTGGGATGAGGTAAAATGCGTCTATGTAGAGAGATCACTAGGTTTTCAGACACACCCCATCCATATGAGATGGTGCCACGAAAAGTGTTGAGCTTGGGTTACGCACATCTCGTCCACCAACAAAGTGCTGGTGCTAGTTCCAGCAAACTGGCAAAACTTTTAATAACGGACCCGACGTGAGTGATCGGTCATTCACAAACAGGTGGTTTTGGAGCACACAGCGATCATCATAGGCCAAAATTATTTGCCATATGAAAGGAGAGCCCGTCGTTTGCTTTATCTATGATTGTGTATAATTGTTACGCAAGGTGTTGCACTGACATCTGTGCCCGTCAAATAATGCAGCCTGAGTGAGCATAATGAGTGAGCGCTTTTGTGATTTCTATGTGTGTGCACAAGCATTTAATGCATATACCGTGTGCTCACACACATCAGGTTTTGTTGCTGCGTATAGCGAGTAATGTGTTTTTTTTTTTTACGGCTCACTGATGCATTACTGCTGTTTTTGCTGCGCTTCTCTTGCTTTAAGGTGTAAATGGTGTGAAAGCAGGTAAACAACTTTACTACGGTCAGAATGCGAATTACACAGTGACAGCAGGGAAAAGGGGGTCAACTTTATGTACGTTTTGCCTAAAGTTACAGTTTTGCTTACAAACAACCCCCCCTCTTTCGAACTTTTGCTTTTTACCTCTTTTTGGGAGGGTCCAAGTATTAATTAGGAGGGTCAGACCCCCAGTCCCACCCGTAATTCGAATCATGACAGGTATAAATTAGCTGAGTCGGACCCCCTTAATCCTCCCCGTTAATTCAAGCCATGACAGGTGACACTAGCCCATTGGCTGCTTACATCACAGGTCAACAAGACTATGGGACCAGAACAGCACCCACTCTTTTTGGGAAGGTTCAAGTATTATTTAGGAGGGTCAGGCCCCCAATCCCACCCGTAATTTGAACCATGACTGCTGACATTAGCACCCCTGCTCATCGGCTGCTTACATCACATGGGATTACGGGAATGTAGTGTTGCCAAGTAGCACCAGACCTGCACAAGCCTAATCAGTATGAAGCATTCTTCAAAAATAAAGAAAGAAAGCAATAGAATATATACCCAAATTAAAAGTTTCTGCTTCTCACTGCATCCTACAAAGGAAATGAAACACCACATCCAGTACGTCATTCTGAAACAGATTTTATAGCTCACAGCCTGATTTGACTGGACAGTTCATGATTAATTGCATCTCAAATGCACAGACAGCATCAAATTTGCATGGCGGTCTACACAAGGCAATATCAATTAAACCTTCCATCCAAGTTTATTATTAATGTAACACTTTTAGAAATCATTATTTAAAGGAATAGCTCTTCCTAGGACACTTTCTTACAGGTCACATGGTTAAAAAATGATATTATCTTTTACCTAGATTAAAAATCAATATTATGTATTTAATGATAATGCACTTCTCATGGATGGAAAGTACTTAAAATAGATCCTAAAAAGGTTCATCCTTCTTTATCCAAGCCACCTCTGAACTAGAGCCAACGCCTTGCTGATGAGATCTTGGCACAGGCCTGGTGTGGACCAGTACACGACCGTGCCCACAGTCACCGCCAGGACAGACAGGCCGACGAGGAGACGCGACGAGCAGGTGGGGCCGCGCTCCCAACCCTCGGATAAGTGTACTGATAAGTGTACTGGTTCACGTGTGCGGTCTGCTCTCGCTGTCGAAAGTTCCTTTCGGGACAGAACAGCAGGAGAAACATCTGCCAGAACCTCGAGAGCCGCCCGCTGGCCGGCCTGAATGGCTCCACTCAGGTACCCGCACCACTGAGTGGCTGTCTCGGTTCCTGCCCAGTAGATCCTAAAAAATATGAGAAGAAGCCATTAAGCTTTATTATACTGGTTACATAATAAATATGAGGGTTCTTCAAAAAGTTTCCACACTTTTTTAACTCTATTTATTAAGAATTTCAAAAACAAATCACATGTAGCTCGGCTGTTTCTAGTTCCCTCACAAGAAGAAACAGCCCATGTCTCTGTGAGGTCTATTACTATGGTAGCGACTTTCCAGTGTTATTATTGTAGCGAAGCACAGATCTGCCGAAGCTCAGCGCTCAGTTTAGTTCATCATAATAAAGAGAAGAAAATATAATATTCCAGCCACGTGAAGCCAAACTCGGGCTACTAATTTAATTCTATTCAAGCATTTAGAATCTGAATTGAACATTTATGCACGTAGCAGACTTTTTAATCCACGGTGATTTACAATGAAGTCAGGAATAAAGGTAAGCACTTAAAAGTAAAGAGCTTTGCTCTGTGGCTAAACAGAGGTTGTTTGGCAGAAGTGGGTTTAGAATTTCGGTCTGTTGATCAAAGTGGAACTTTTTGACTTGAATAACCAGTATGTGTGGTGTAAATTTAACAAGGCGCATTAGCCGGGTAACACAATAATCTCCAGCACTAAACACTGGGGTGATTTTCGGCATCAGGGACTGGCAGTCAGGTCAGGATTGATTAGAAAGCAAATGCTGCACAATACAATGATTTCTGGGATGAAAATCTGTTTTTAAGCTGAAAGGGTGGCAGGGTGGCAGGGTGGCATGGTGGCATGGTGGCTCGGTGGGTAGCACTGTCACCTCACAGTAAGAAGGTCCTGGGTTCGATTCCCAGGTGGACCGGTCCTTTCTGTGTGGAGCTTCCTCGCGGAGCTCCGGTTTCCTCCCACAGTCCAAAGCCGTGCAAGTGAGGTGAACTGATACAAAATTGTCTATGACTGTGTTTGACATTGAACTTGAACTGATGAATCATGGGTAACCTGTAACTAACTACATACCATGAATGGAACCAAAGTAAAACAGCGCCTTAAAATCCTAATAAATAAATAAATAAATGACCCCCTCCAGACATATTCAATCACGTCTGGCAGCACAGCTGAGATTCAAACTTGGATTCTCAGAGGTGGTGGGTTAACGTAAAAAACCGCTGCGCCACCCAAGCACACTCAGCATATAGTAATGCAGTGTAAAACATGATGTTAAAATCCTAATAAACAAACAAACAAATTTAAGCTGGAAAAACAGCAGACAAAACTGGTCACTAGTCTGTGGGTGGGAAAAGACTAGACTAAAAAAGGAAGTTTGGTCTTTGTCGCTGTGTAGGGACCCTGATTAGTAGCCCGAGGTGCCTGTACAGAAATGGAAGAACGCTGAGATCAGTGCAAGACTCTCCATGTGCCAAATCCACCAAAGTACGGGTGAATAAGAAAGAGTCAGTGGACTGTGTATGCATCGGCGGGAGTGTGTGTCTGGAAAATTTACCCTCCTCCGATGTGATCGGGGTCCTAGCAATGGAAGACTAATTGGCTAAGCTTAATAGAGTGAAACTAGGTAGCACTGTCGCCTCACAGCAAGAAGGTCCTGGGTTCGATCCCCCGGTGTGGCGATCCGGGTCCTTTCTGTGTGGAGTTTGCATGTTCTCCCCGTGTCCGCCTGGGTTTCCTCCAGATGCTCCGGTTTCCTCCCACAGTCTAAAAACATGCAAGTGAGGTGAATTGGAGACACTAAATTGTCCATGACTGTGTTTGATATAACCTTGTGTGAACTGATGAATCTTTTGTAATGAGTAACTACCGTTTCTGTCATGAATGTAACCAAAGTGTAAAACATGACGCTAAAATCCTAATAAATAAATAAACAAATAGAGTGAAAAGTAAGAAAATGCCTAAATAATAACAAATAAACATGCAAGGAGACAAAAAATACATGATACATGAGGGAGTCATCGCTAAAAGCAAGTATAATACCATCCATAAGACTATTTATAGGCTGCCCAGGAACCACTAATGCTCCCTAACGGCATCAATAAGAGCACGGCAATACGATTGATCTGAATTGACTTTATTTAAATGGCTGTCAAAGTGAGAATGAGCTCACAGTTTTCGATTTTCCCTGAAGTGGCTCATCGTTTATAGCGGGTGATTATCTAAAGGAGCGTGATTGCACACCATCAGGCGATCCGCTGACTCCACAACCACTACATTTGTCAGAGGATCTCTTCTGCCCGCAGTGTGAATCGAGATGCCTGTGCTGGCAGCTCAAGCTCAAGGTCAATATCATTTACTTCCGTGACCCTTAAGTAGCGTTTAGTATGTAGCAGTGGAGCGTCGATCAAACAGAGACACAGCAGGTAGAGGAAATACTGCACAGCACCATCAATCTGAGTACAAACCTCACGCTAACTTAAACTACAGGTTTCCTTTGGTCAGTTTCTAAAAAAAGAAGGTGACATGAATAGGTCATTTCTGGACCAGTGATTGCTTTTAATTTCAACGTTTTTGCAGCCTGAACTGAATTTAAAGTCATTATTTATAAAGAACAGCTCACAGTGGAGCCTTTTAAATCTTGTTTATAGCACCATTGCAGTCTGATCTACACACTTATATGTTTATAATATTTATATCTAAATAGCACTATATTGTTTTATTAACCAGTAACCAGCCACTTAAAAAAATGTTAAAAAATGTTATTTTTAATTTTATTTTTATTCAAAGCTGTTGTAATAAAGCAATAGAATGTGTGAAATTGCCCTGTGATGGAATGGCGACCTGTCCGGGGTGTTTTCTAGCTTTCGCCCAGTGATTTGTACCCACGGCAACCCTGAATAGGATGAAGCGGTGGTAAAACAGACTGAATAAATGAATGAATGCATGAATGTGTTGTTGTCACAAATAACATGCTATGATGATTCTCATTAGCCAATTAATAAAATGTGATGTTTTAAACGAAGATTTAAACGAAACCCCAAACAAAGCCAAAAATTCTGGACTTTTTTAAAATAAAATAAATAAAATTATTGGTTTATTTTCCTTAAAAAGGTAAATGTGCTTACATTGTGCAGCCAATCTTCTGAATTTTTATAAAATTTAATGAATTTTATTATTTTATTTTTCCATAAAAGAAAGTAAAGGTGCTTACATTGTGTAGCAAATCGTCTGACTTTTTAAATAAATTAAATTTAATTCATTTATTTAATTATCTCTAAAAGATGGTAAAAGTGCTTACATTGTGAAGCCCCAAACAAAGCCAAAAAATCTTTTTTTATAATTTTTTTTTTGCATCGTGTAGCCAATCTTCTGATTTTCTGTTATAAATTAAATTAAATGTATTATTTATTTTCCTTTAAAAAAATTTTTTTATAAATTAAATTAGTTAATTTATTTATTTTTCTGTGCGGTAAGGGTGATTGCATTGTGAAGCCAATCTGATGATTTTTTTTTATTAAATTAATTTATTTATTTTTCCTTACAAGAGGGTTTGTTTGTTTGTTTCTTTATTAGGATTTTAGCATCATGTTTTATACTTTGGTTACATTCATAACAGGAACGGTATTTACTCATTACACAAGATTCATCAGTTCACAAGTTTATATCAAACACAGTCATATATAATTTAATGTCTCCAGTTTACCTCACTTGCACGTCTTTGGACTGTGGGAGGAAACCGGAGCACTTGGAGAAAACCCATGTGGACACGGGGAGAACATGCAAACTCCACACAGAAAGGACCCGGACCACCCCACCTGGGGATCGAACCCAGGACCTTCTTGCTGTGAGGCGACAGTGCTACCCACTTAGCCACCGTGCCGCCCTTACAAGAGGGTAAAAGTGCTTGTATTGTGTAGCCAATCTTCTGACTTTTTTTTTTTACAAATTTAATTAATTAATGTACTTATTTTGTCACTGTAAATGGTAAAGGTGCTTGCATTTAGTGGCCAATGGTCTATTAAGGGAAACTGAAGGCTGTTGCTAGCAAGAATGTTCCAAAATTGAACCACAAAAATTAGTTATCTATTTGCTCTTTATTATTTTATTAATTAATTTATTTCAATTGTTAAACAGAACTCAGTCCATCTAACGGAGTAGATTCAGATCTGGCAGCAATTAAAAAATAATCTTTTCAGATCTTTTCAGTCTATAACCAGGTCAAGAACAGATTGGTCAGTGCTTCTGATGAAAAGATCAGTCCACAATATCAAAAGAGACTTGTGCTGGAGCGTATGTCTGTCTTTACATTCTTATTTGATGAGATCATTTTCCTCTTTGGAGATTTAATTATATTATGCTAATGCATGACTACATAGCTACATTGCTGGCATGCTCCCCTCTCTTTGCATCCCTCATAACTGCTCAGTTATGCCCGGTGTCTAACAAGACCCATTACAAATGGATTTTGGCACGGCGCTCCCGGGAGAAAGCTCTCCCCGTGACCTCCGGTCCATCGGTCGGAGGCGCATTATGCGTCGTCCCTCGTGCAGCATCGAGCCGCACGGATCGCATCCTCTCTATTTACAGACTTCACATTCTGCTCACACGCGCCAGCCTTTCCGCTGACCTCCGCCGAGCGGCAGCTAATGGGAGTTGGTGAATTGAGGCACAGCCTGGGTCATGGGATTTGAAAGATGGTACCACAAAAACCCAACATTAGAGAGGAATGTGTGCATTTCTAAAGCTGTTGTGGTTTTTCTGTTGTTAGACTAGGACAGAACTGCTTTTTTATCATGTATACACATACACACGTACAGTACGATGAAATTCTTTGTGTGCATATCCCAGCTCATATCAGAAGCTGGGGTCAGAGCGCAGGGTCAGCTATTATGTGGTACCCCTGGAGAAGAGAGGGTTAACGACCTTGCTTAAGGGCCCGACAGTAGGTTTCAAACCCAAAACCTTTCAATTGTGGTGTTTTACCTGTCACATGGCTTGCGCAGGCCAGGATGGTAGTAGGTTAACATTCCTGGAACCATTACGTTGACCGGACATCCTCCACTGTACTCCTCTTTAGACCAGTCCTAAAAAAAACACAATACACAATTACACAACTACACACAAACATTTAACCAAATATACAAAAATTCTGGAGATATGTGAATCATTAAAATCTGGAGAATGATTGCATTACTCACTGTCAATTTTATCAGCTCCTCTTACCATATAGAAGCACTTTGTAGTTCTACAATTACTGACTGTAGTCAATCTGTTTCTCTGCATGCTTTGTGAGCCCACTTTCATGCTGTTCTTTAATGGTCAGGACCCCCACAGGACCACCACAGAGCAGGTATTATTTAGGTGGTGGATCATTCTCAGCACTGCAGTGACACTGACATGGTGGTGGTGTGTTAGTGTGTGTTGTGCTGGTATGAGTGGATCAGACACAGCAGCGCTGCTGGAGTTTTTAAATACCGTGTCCACTCACTGTCCACTCTATTAGACACTCCTACCTAGTTGGTTCACCTTGTAGATGTAAAGTCAGAGACGGTCGCTCATCTATTGCTGCTGTTTGAGTCGGTCATCTTCTAGACCTTCATCAGTGGTCACAGTACGCTAACCACAGGGCGCTGTTGGCTGGATGGTTTTGGTTGGTGGACTATTTTCAGTCCAGCAGTGACAGTGAGGTGTTTAAAAACTCCAGCAGCGCTGCTGTGTCTGATCCACTCATACCAGCACAACACACACTAACACACCACCACCATGTCAGTGTCACTGCAGAGCTGAGAATGATCCACCACCTAAATAATACCTGCTCTGTGGTGGTCCTGTGGGGGTCCTGACCATTGAAGAACAGCATGAAAGGGGGCAAACAAAGCATGCAGAGAAACTGATGGACTACAGTCAGTAATTGTTTGTTTGTTTGTTTATTAGGATTTTAACATCATGTTTTACACTTTGGTTACATTCATGACAGGAAACGGTAGTTACTCATTACACAAGATTCATCAGTTCACAAGTTTATATTAAACACAGTCATAGACAATTTTGTATTTCCAATTCACCTCACTTGCATGTTTTTGGACTGTGGGAGGAAACCGGAGCACCCGGAGGAAACCCACACAGACACTGGGAGAACATGCAAACTCCACACAGAAAGGACCCGGACCGCCCCACCTGGGGATCGAACCCAGGACCTTCTTGCTGTGAGGCGACAGTGCTACCCACTTAGCCACCGTGCCGCCCAGTCAGTAATTGTAGGACTACAAAGTGCTTCTATATGGTAAGTGGAGCTGATAAAATGGACAATGAGTGTAGAAACAAGGAGGTGGTTTAAATGTAATGGCTGATCGGTGTATATATATATATATATATATATATATATATATATATATATATATATATATATATATATATATATATATATATATATATATATATATATATATATATATATATATATATATATATATATATATATATTGGTAGATTATATATATTATATATACTGTATATATTATATAGCAATAAAGGTATAAAAAAAACAGCATAAACATAAGAACCAAGATTAATGGAACCTGAACCTGAACAATATATACTGTATATATATTGTTCAGGTTCAGGTTCCATTAATCTTGGTTCTTATGTTTATGCTGTTTTTTTTTTATTTCTTTATTGCTGTATAACACTACTGAAACTTTAATTTCCTTTGGGGTCAATAAAGCTCCATCTTCTGAATCGTCCCTATAAAGCCTGACTAAAATGTGTGGCTGATTACATGGACACGTTTGTTGCACAGCATTCACTAAGCCTGTTGCAATGTAAAGCTCACTAGACTGTTGACAGTCATTTATGTTCAGTCACATCTAATTTATAGCTAGAAAGTGATGTAGTATTCACCCGCTATTCCTTTAAATCAGGTGTGGGGGTCAGAAACGGTTAGAGTGGGTGCTGTACAGTGATGTGGGTCCTGTGGATCTGGGTTTGATCCTCACCCCAGAAAAACTGTAAGAGCTTGTTAACAGGACCAAGTGCCAAACCAAAGAAAACACCAAAGAAAACATAAACATGTGATTAAACTTCTTTAAATTGGATGATCCAGGAGAAGCGGTCGGGTCCTTTGTGTGTGGCGTAAAGCCACACAATAAAACCAGGACAAGCTGGATAAACACTGAAGGTCAAACAAGCATTCAATGCCTTTATTTATTCCCTGCATGTGTGACCATGATTAATCTTCTCCAGCTCTTAAAATACACCTAAACCAGGCGTGTACGCTACACTTCATGCTCTGCTTTTATTATGGAGAACGTTGAGATCTATTCAGTGAGCTCTGGGACGGAGGGGGTTTCAGAGCTTATGTTGAAGTTTTCTCACCCCTCTGTGGCAATATCAGTTCCACCAGGAGACGTGATCGACAAACACTGCTGTACCTAATACAGCACCACACCAAGCAGTCTACTACCAGTTCATTTATTCACTTCTACTTTATACACATCATTTACATCGGCATTTAGTGGATGCTTTTATCCAAAGTGACTTACAGTATGTAGTTACAATATACAGGGCCTTGCTCAGGGGCCCAACAGCGGCAACCTGGCAGTGTTGAGGTTTGAACCAGAAACCTTATGATTACTAATCCAGTACCTTAACCACAAATAAAAGGTGCCCAAGTGCCGCAGTGGTAAATTACACTGGCCCACTACAGCTAGTGTCATGCTATCAGCCGGTCGGGCATCTACATACAGACATGATTAGCTACGTATGTCTGTGGAAGGGTGAATGGCCGAGGCCCCAAAATGGATTGGCGTCCTCTCTGGGGTGTGATACTGAATCCACCCATTGATTCCAGGGAATTAATTTAAGTTACTGACAAGTAATTAAAAGATCACATTTTTAAAAGGAATACTGTATGTGTTCTAGTCATTCACTCACTGAAAACCTAGTGATGCTTCTACATAGACCCATTTTACGTCATCCTACACTCCTGTGAAGAAGACATGTCTAAATTCTTATAAACCTTAAAACGCTCCTACTGAGGCGCCATAATTCTGAGTGATAATCTGACTGAATAACGAGGAAGCGTCCGATGCTTCTTTAGCCATAAAGGCAATCCTAGGTTTTTAGACAGACCCGTATAAACCATACATTACATATACATGTCTGCAGTGACAGCTTCATTGTATTTACGGTCATGGTTTGGTCAAAGCCCTTTCCCAAAAAGAATTAGCACCAAGCGGGGACACATTTGGACAGGAAACAAGGGCAACACACACTCTTTTATTCAAAGCATTTAAGAGCTCCTAGGTTTGAATCTAACAGGCACAGTCAGCTGTGGGGTTCCTTACTGCTGCTGCAATGCAAAAGGTACCTGTACAAAGGATAAACTCACGCAGGGAATAGCATGGCTAGCCGTACACAATACGGCTCTCTCACAGACTCCACGTGCCTGGTAGATTTACAGGGCATGACTATGTTGAGTAAAAGAAAGGGAAACATGAATAAAATGAGTAGCCAGTTCACCTATTGTGATATTTTTTGGGAGGTAAAATTAAGGCAGATTATCCTATAGAAGATTTAACCTGGATCTGTACGACCCTGAAGCCTCCGCCGGTACATTCAGCTCAAACTAAATGAATTCTCTGTATTTCTAAGAGCACAGTAGTCTCAGATGGACGGTCTGCATATTTCCACTAATCAATACAGACACAGAAATGACCGTGAAACTTCTCCAGCTTTGTTGTAACTCGTCCTATAAAGCCCAGCAATTTGTCCCCTGTGTCTCAGCTCCACTCGCTGAATGTTCAATGAGCACATGAACACAAAGTGATGTAGTGTTCACCCGCTGTTCCTTCAAATCAGGTGTGAGGACTAAAATAAAAAACAAGCATTAAGTACTCGGCTGAACTTTTCCTAAAAACAGTGGCTTAGTGGCACAACAGTTAGAGTGGGTGACGTATAATGATGTAGATCTGGGTTTGAACCTCAGCCACAGAAAAATGTAAGAGCCTGTTAACAGGACGAAGTGTCGGCTTGTTATGCCAAAGAAAATATTAAACACATGATCAAACTTCTTTAAATTCAATAATTAAATTCAATGATTGGGGCCACTCAGGTGGCGCAGCGGTAAAATATGCTAGCACACCAGAGCTGGGATTTGGAATACATCGTATTAAATCTCAGCTCAGCTCTACATGAACAACGATTGGCTGTTGTTCAAACAGGGTGGGATGAGCTGAACCAGGGACTTCATAACTGATGCAGCTATGACCTCTGCTGGCTGATTGATGGCGCCTACACAGAGCCGAGGAATAATGCGTTGATCAGGGTGTGACTCTTCGTACACAAAGCTGATCCGCATATGAACTTGCCTCGTGCAGGTGAAAAGTCGGTAGGGGCGTGTGTCAGTCTCGCTCTCCTCAATCAGCAGTGGAGGGTAGGATCGGTAGAGGGGAAGCAAAATGCAATCAGGGTAATTGAATACGACTAGATTAGGGAGCAAAAGGCAGGTGGACAGAAACGTCAGGAACTCAGGCCACCATGAATGATCGTGTCATTGCTCATTACTTTACAATAAGAGAACCTGGATAACAAGTCCAACCAACACTTAGCTTTACAGCATTTATTTTTTTTAGTACTATTTAATCTGTTACATTTATGTACTTGGACCGGTTGCTGTTTATATTCCATGTAATGTACTAGGATATTCAACATGTAACAAACTACATATTAGAAATGGTAGGATTACAATTTTACTTCAAAGAGAACACACTTGCTTAGGTGGTACAGCTATAAAATATGATATAAACTAATTCAAATCTCAGCTGTGCTACCAGCCAACCAGGTGCTTACACAGACACATGATTGGTTGTGTGCCTGTTAAGGGCGGGACAATGGCTGAGCGTGGATTCTTCATAACTGCTGCATTTAGGACCTCTGTTGGCTGATCGATGACGGCTGCACAGAGACATTTACACTGTCGGCATTTAGCAGACGCTTTTATCCAAAGTGACCTACAGTACTGTGAGAGTATATTGTCTAAGCTATTTAGGGTTAAGGGCCTTGCTTAGGGGCCCAACAGTTGGAACCTGGCAGTGGTGGGGCTTTCGATTACTAGTCCAGTATCTTAACCACTAGGCTACAACTGCCCAGACGGGGGATAATGGAGAGCAGTGCGTGACTTTGTGGGTGATACAGATCCCCATATCAACCTGGTATGCAAATGTGTCGTTTGACGGTCAGGAGTGGAGGTGTGCGGCAGTAAGAGTAAACTACAATCAAGTAATTGGATTGATCAGATTGGGAGAAAATTGAGGGGGAAAATGCATAACCAGAAAAAAAGATAAGGACAAATTTATTTATGTTTACCAAACACTTTTATCCAAAGCAACTTACAGTTGTGACCTAATACAATCTAAGCAATTGAGGGTTAACAATGGCAACCTGGCAGAGGTGGGGCTTGAATTGGCAACCTCCTGATTACTAGTCCAGTACCTTAACCACCAGGCTACAGCTGTAGTGAACTGTAGTGAACTCTTATTGTCATCTATTACTATTTCTGTTTCTGTATCGACTTTATAATATTCATAGATGTGACAAACCAAATAAACAGAATACAGACTTGTTCATAAAACTGTAAGAAATGTTTCAACATCTTTAATAAATTGGCATCTTAAATAAAGAGTGTGTCTTCTGTCACAACAAAATAAGCATGAAACATGCCTACTGGGTTCTTATTAAATAAAAACCACTGAGAATCAATGCTTGTGTATCTGCAGCACATGGTACCTTTGTTGGGTCACATACTATACTATAATGTAGCTGCATCTTCTTTTATTTGTCAAATTTGGAGCTGGAGCTGAGAGACACTGTGTGAGCCTCTTTATTGGTACTCTCATAGAGTGCCTCAGAGATCCAGGTCACCTCCGCTGGTGAGTATCTATGTAAGTACTTTTATAGCCTCTTTATTGGTAAAGCAGGATTTAAGCTCACTGGTACCTCTGGGCCTTTTTACCACAGTGATTCACTATTGCAGTCTGGATCTCACATAAAAACAGTCTGAATGAGCAAAGCAGTCAGATTAAGTTTTTTTATGCTGTAGTGGTACAACGTGTACAGGAAACAGAATTACAATAGTGATTATTCTTGATATCTGTGTGGATATTAGAGTAAAATTAAACAAAAACAGTGTAAAAGCACAGAACCTAATATTAAAATCCACACATTATTAAAATGTCAGTGTAAGGATACTGTGTGGAAGACTATAACACTACTAACAGTAGGGTTTATATACTCACTCACTCACTCACTTAACCGCTTATCCAATTAGGGTCGCGGGGGGTGCAGGAGCCTATCCCAGCTTTTCAATGGACGCAAGGCACACAGTAACACCCTGGACGGGGAGCCAGTCCATCACAGGGCAGACACACACACACACACACACACACACACACCCATTCACCTATAGGGCAATTCAGTGTCTCCAATTAACCCGACTGCATGTTTTTGGACTGTGGGAGGAAACCGAAGCTGCCGGAGGAAACCCACACAGACACGGGGAGAACATGCAAACTCCACACACAAAGGACCCGGACCGCCCCACCTGGGAATCGAACCCAGGACGTTCTTGTTGTGAGGCGACAGTGCTACCCACCGAGCCACTGTGCCGCCCCAAGTGGGTAAGTGTAATTTAAAGAAGTGTAATAATCTTAACATTCGGATTATGAAACGGTGAGTGAAATCGGCAAGCAATAGATCATTAGTCACTGAAATAAAAATAAAGTGTAATTATTAGTAGGGATGTAACGATACACTCTACCCACGATGCAATGCGATTCACGATACTGGGTTCACGATACAATTTTTTCCCAATTTTTAAAACAAAATGAATTTAAGTCAAATTATGACAAAGTTTCCTTTTATTATTTCTCTTTAAAAAATGATTATCTTTTATTTATCTAAATAATTAATGTCTTTTTATATTTGAGGTAGGTACAAATTACGCAAAACAATGCTGCACATTTCCCTTATTGTGTAAAAAAAACTGAAATGAATTTTAAAACAAATCCCACATTAAATAAATAAATGAATAAAGAAAGTATCCTCAAATAAATAAATTTGGCTGGAAAATTCAGAACCTGGCAACCCTGTAGTGACGTCAACCAGGCGAGGTGAATAGCGACAGTGCCCTCTGCTGTTTAAAGTGAATATCGATTCATTTTAGATGTAAACCGGTTTGAATCGGTACACATGTGAATTGATTTTTAACTGTCTTGTGGTACATCGTTACATCCCTTATTATTAGTAATCAGGTAGGTTTGTTATATTTGTATTTGTTTTATTACGAAAGAGTCTGTGGCCCCGTTTTTGCATATATTTTTTATATGCAAAAAATATAAAAAAAATATCACCCCTGTACTAAGCATTAGTTTTGAAAAGCCAAACATGTTCCCTTAGCAATCAGACCTTTGTTCATCTAAAAAAGAGTAACTGCTTTGGATTTGGATGTTTAAGCCTGTCTAAGTAACAGTGCTGCACTCCTTGTGTCGGATTAATAGGAATTTGTGTGAATTATAAAATGAAGCATTAAACAGTGCTAGGTGTCGAGCAGTATTTATTTATTCACAATGACAATCTGTTTGCCGTCCAAACCAGAATGCAACATCAACCCTAATCACAATTAAACCTGGTCGTATTGAGATAAATATGATAGTGATAGAGCATTGCATTGTATTGCAATTTGTAATCTGATACTCATTAGACATGAGGACAAGACCTGCACAATTTACTATTTTATTTTAATGCATTTTCTTATTTCCTTTACTCCCAATTTAGCTTAGCTTTGCCTGCACAGTTCACCGACCCCTTCTAATTTGCCCGTACTTCGGTGGATCCGTGCACGAGGCTAGTTTCGCCCACCGTGACTAGTGTCACACACCAACTCCCTTGTTCCTCCACTTCTGTACAGGTATCTCAAGCTACTAACCAGGGTCCTTACACAGCGTCAAAAACCTTATGCTCCTTTTTAATCAGGTATTTTCCCACCCAGAAGACTTTAGTAGCCAATTGTGCCTGCTGTGGGCGCCCAGCCGACTGGTAGCAGAGCCGAGATTTGAACTTGGAGTGCTTAGTAATTTTTAAATTACACCAAATACACTTTTATATACAGAGGATTAAGAACATATTCAGACTCACACTCGCACACACATGCATATACAGTATATATATATACATATATATATATATGTGTATATATGGGGAACACATGGCACCAGGATGCACTATGGAAAGAAAGCAAGCCGGCGTAGGCAGTGTGATGCTTTGGGCAATGTTCTGCTGGGAAATCTTGGGTCCTGCCATCCATGTGGATGTTACTTTGACACGTACCACCTACTTAAGCATTGTTGCAGACCATGTTCATCCTTTTATGGAAACGGTATTCCCTGATGGCTGTGGCCTCTTTCAGCAGGATGATGCGCCCTGCCACAGAGCAAAAAAGCTTCAGGAACGGTTTGAGGAGCACAAAGACGGGTTTGAGGTGTTGACTTGGCCTCCAAATTCCCCAGATCTCAATCCAGTCGAGCATCTGTGTGATGTGCTGGACAAACAAGTCCAATCCACGGAGGCCCCACCTCACAACTTACAGGAGTTACAGGATCTGCTGCTGACATCTTGGTGCCAGATACCACAGCACACCTTCAGGGGTCTAGTGGAGTCCATGCCTCAATGGGTCAGGGCTGTTTTTGCAGCAAAAGGGGGATATATATATATATATATATATATATATATATATATATATATATATATATATATATATATATACTGTATATATAGCTTCATTATCACATTTTATGTAGAAAAAAACAGTATTTCTCTATAAATAGAAGAGTGCATGTATGGTAATTTACCTTCACAGGGGTGTTAAAGGGTTTAAATCAAATCTCACGGCAATGCAGACGCTGTAAGATGTGCTAAATCATTTGTGCACATTTGCAGATGCAATTAGGCAACAATCTGCATAAAAGCATTGCAAGTTATGTGTAAAACCGCTGCAACACGCGGCTGAACATGCTATTTACATGTAATTTGCTTGGCAACATGCAAACTATGTTTTATTTTCTCGTACAGTGAAGATGTAAATGAGGGACGACTGCACAAAATCATGTGTGCAAACGTGGGAAGCCTGTGAATGTTCCAGCAATATGTTTACCTTAGAATAGCTGAGAATTCATTAATTACACCAATGTAGAACGATTAGGAAAATGGATGTGGTTTTAAAAGTGCTAATTCATTAAGGAATGTAGAACATAGCATCAGCATTGAGCAAAAGAACCTCTTTTAAATGAATTAAAACACATTATCCTTAAGGTCTAATTACATCTACTTAGCAAAGTACATTTATTAAACAGGACCAGACCTGCAGTTTGGTTACTGTTACCTTCCTAATAACAGGTGTATGAAATCAATCATATTGAATTAAGATTCAATTATATGCTTCTATTTTCTTTACAGAGGACAGTTATGCTGGAACAGGGGAAGGGGGACGAGCGTTTCCAAATCTGTGAGGTTCATAAAGACGTGATTTGATTTGGGATGAACTGGAATGCCAGGCAAGCCAGACCTGACCTCACGAATAACATATTCATTAAATATCAGTCATCAATCAGAAGATATTCACCTCAAACATTTACTTAAATATCAACCGTATGTACATATTTCTAAGTATAAACAAAGATTTTTAATGCTAATGATAAGGTAAAATGTATTTTAATATAATATGTAATTAATTTTAGTGCTTAGTAAAAAAGTTGTTGCTGACAGCTACAGCTTTAAGAAGTTTGCACTAACATCATTAGCTGTTTGAACACATTTTGACGCTGTTCCTCTCAGCAAACTGTCCTTAATTCGCCACCACATTCAAGCCATCATTTTATTTTGATGAATTGTCAATAAGATTGGCCAAAAGTATGTGGAAACCCTCCTAATTATTAAGTTCAGTTTATTATAAAGCTCAGTTTATATTAAGTTTAGTTTTTGCTACAACCATTACTAACAGATATATTAATTCAATTATATAAGATTAAATCATATGCTCCTAATTTTTTACCACAGAGGGACAGTTATGCTGGGACAGGGGAAGGGGGAAGAGAGTTTCAGAAGAAGAGAGGAACAGTTGTAGCCTAGCGGTTACAGTACTGGATGATTAAGTGGAAGAGTTAAACTGGCTTAGACTGTATACTGTAAGTCGCTTTGGATAAAAGCGTATGCTGAAAATTTAATGTTTTCAAATCTGTGAGGTTCATAAAGACGGGCTTTGATTTGGGATGAATTGGAATGCCAGACAAGCCAGGCCTGACCTTACAGATACACTTTTGACTGGATAATGTATAATCCAAAAGAGTAAAGGTGTTATGAACTCCATATTATTGAAATTAAATGAATTCTTATGAGATGTTCAACAAGCTTAATGTCTGGTGTCCACGTACTTTTGGCGTAAATATTACATATTTGGTAGATTGTGACATCAGAGTGCTGAAATATTTCTCGAGACTAGAGCATTGATGTTTTTTTAACACTAAACTAACAGTATCACGGCTCACTGTGTCGACTCGGCATTCTTCTGTATCGAAGGACAAACAAAAATTCAACAAGAATATTAAACAAATCCAACAGTTCTGGACATGAAGCTTGAGCCGTTATTTCTGAGAAACAGTTCAGAACATTTAGTCTCCGAATAAAGAGCATTATCCGCTGGACTTAAATGTTTTATAACAAAACTTAATTTTTTATAAGAGATCTTGAACCTTTTGTACAGAACTAGAACATTTAATTCAGGAACGGAAATATTTATCCTGAAACTGAGAGTTTCAAAGAATTAAAATCACAGGTTATGGAACTCACTCACTTTCTAAGCCACTTATCCATGGACGCATTAACAGGTTTCCCAAACATCCTTATGGGAAAAAATACCTTGAAACTCAACGTCTTTCAAACTCAACGCCACTCCCAAAACCAACTGACGTTGAGTTTCAAGGTACCACCTTTTTTACTGGAAATGAACCTTTTGGTGGTGAAATTCTTAATACTGAGGCTGGAACGACTGAATAAAAGGAACTGTCTGTACTGATACTGAAACATTTAATATTGGATCATTATTCAACCATCAAAGTGGAACTGGGAACCAGTATTAGCAGAATACTAGCTATTAATAACAGAACTGAAAAAAAAATGTACTGTAACACAATCCTCAGTCATGATGCTGATACAACATGACATGTGTCCCTTTTTCCAGCACCAATGGCTCCGGTTCTTTGTCAGTTAAAAAGGCGCCGTAGTGGCCAAACCTTCAACTGTACCAGTATGGGGGACGAGGCGACATTAAATCTATCGACTGATTCTGGATGTCACTGCTAATAGATGGCAGCTGGTGAGGATGAAGGTCAACGCAGCCCCGTCGTCCTTGTCAGATCTGTCAGTGTTTATAAAAACATCAGTCTGAAGATATTCACCACAATCAGGGATCATTTACATCATCTACAGTCAGAGAAGCACGTGCTCTGCTGTTTCAGTTTTGTTATTTTATATAGTTGAGGGCATCCATTTAATACACATTTATACACAATGTGCTTATACTTGTAAATATTATCAAAATGCACATACTTGTAAGCATAAACAAAGATTTTTTAATGATAATTATAAGGTAAATGTATTTTGATATGATAGATTATTAACTATAGTGCTTTGTTAAAAAGCTGTTATTGGCAGCTACAGAAATATTTAGCTGTTGAGTATCTGTGACAAACTGTCCTTAATCCACAAGGGTCCCTCTTTATTTTGATCACCTGTCAATAATATTTGCCAAAAGTATGTGGACGCCCTCCTAATTATCAAGTTCAGTTAATAATGAAGCTCAGCTTATATTACGTTTAATTTCAGCAACACATTTTGCTAATGTGTATAAAATCACTTATATAAAATTAATTATGTCTCTACATCCATTGTATCCAAATTTGTGGCAATAGTTTGGGGAAGGCTGTTTTCTGTTCCAGCATGATCCACACATGATTTGATGAATATGGTGTGGAGAAACTCCAGTAGTCTGCACAGACCTCAACCCCAAAAACATATTTGGGATCAATTAAAATGCATAGTGAGAGCTAGGCCTAATCCTGTATCAGTGCCTTACCTTACAAATGCACCTTTGACTGAATGGGTACAAATCAACACACTACAAAATCTTGTGCAAGGTACAGTAAAGAGATAGATAGATAAATGGATGGATGGATGGATAGATAGATAAGTGGATGGATAGATGGATGGATAATTGGATGGATGGATGGATAGATGGATGGATAATTGGATGGATGGATGGATAGATGGATGACTGAATGGATGGATGGATGTGTTGAGCTATGACACATCACTGCTTGCAGAGACTGAGCCATTGGTGGATCCATCACCTTTCAAAACAATATAACGCTATACCTTTATAATTATACATATATATATATATTACCTTCAATTAGCTTCTGTCCCAATTTTTTGGAGTATGTTGCAGACTGAATTCTACATATGCTTATATTTAATGTCCAATCAGAAGATTAAAAGTTGTTTCTTTGCTTCTTTTCAGGTAAATGAAGGATTTAACAGAATTAACTAATCACAGATTCTTATTGTCATTATATTTTACAATTTCCAAAATCCAAAAATGTGGTTTGTATATTTGATGTAGATAGTTGTGTTCCACATGCATTAAATAGCACAACATAAGTGTTAAAAAAACTGACCAGTCTTACCCTAACCGAGCCTGATTTAAGGACCTCACACTGGACTGCTCTGTAATTTGTGTGATTTTACGAGGAGGATTCGCTCCAGCAGCGGTTCTGAATAAACATGCTGAAGTGTTAAAAGACAAACTGGGACATAACAGTCAAATTCAGCAGAGTAGCAAATCTCAGTTCCTAAAAGCTCCGTCGCTTCTTTATTCACTTAAATACGACGCAGAATTAAAGGACTGGGTTAAAGAGGGAGGTACTCGAGCCTGTCAGTCTGAGTAACTACATCCTTCCACTTCGCCTTCTGGAAAAAAAGGACAGCTCAATTAAGATCTGTGGGTAGTTTAAAGTAACCATAAAAGCCGTGTCAGGCAATGCCCACTTCCTCACATTAATGATTTGTTCGCTGGCTGAGCTGGCTGGAGGAAATTAATCTTGATCTCGGCCGAGCTTATTTACAATTCCTTATAAAGGGAGGAACGCAGGGCATTTGAAGTTCATGGTTATTTAAATGCCGCATTTGTCAGCGGAAGTACCGAAAAGGAGCACTTAAGAAATCTGGGAATGTATTCATGAAAATCTGACCAATAAGAGTCCACTTAAGTGCTACTAAAAGCTCCCGGACACGAGTTCTGTGTTTTCTGTTCCTCTTAAAAGCTATTAACAAAACTCAGAGTAGGCTGAGAGTAGGTGGAGCGGGTTGCTGTGCTCTGAGGTTCGAGTTTGAAATAGGTAGTGAGTGTGTGTTCACCATCTTTAGCTTTCAGTTCCATTGATGAATAAAGACTCTGGATCTCTCCTAAATCATCACCCCACTGTTGCCACATCATCACCCCACTGTTGCCACATCATCACCACACTGCTGCCACATCATCACCCCACTGTTGCCACATCATCACCCCACTGCTGCCACATCATCACCCCACTGCTGCCACATCATCACCTCACTGCTGCCACATCATCACCCCACTGTTGCCACATCATCACCCCACTGCTGCCACATCATCACCCCACTGCTGCCACATAATCACCTCACTGCTGCCACATCATCACCACACTGCTGCCACATCATCACCCCACTGCTGCCACATCATCACCCCACTGCTGCCACATAATCACCTCACTGCTGCCACATCATCACCCCACTGCTGCCACATCATCACCCCACTGTTGCCACATCATCACCCCACTGCTGCCACCTCACATCACTTCTGCCACATCATCACCCCACTGTGGCCACATCATCACCTCACTTCTGCCACATCATCACCCCACTGTGGCCACATCATCACCCCACTGCTGCCACATCATCACCTCACTGCTGCCACATCATCACCCCACTGCTGCCACATCATCACCCCACTGTTGCCACATCATCACCCCACTGCTGCCACATCACATCACTTCTGCCACACCATCACCCCACTGTGGCCACATCATCACCCCACTGCTGCCACATCATCACCTCACTGCTGCCACATCATATCACTGTTGCCACATAATCACCCCACTGCTGCCACATCATCACCCCACTTTTGCCACATCATCCCCCCACTGCTGAGTGTGTGTTCACCATCTTCAGCTTCAGTTCCATTAATGAATAAACCCTCTGGATCTCTCCCAGATCATCACATCACTGCTGCCACATCACATCACTGCTGCCACATCATATCATTGCTGCCACATTATCACCCCACTGTTGCCACATCATCACCCAACTGCTGCCACATCATCACCACACTGTTTTTCTGTGAGAAAAGTTGTGCTGCACTAAATGCTGGTCTTACCCCACTGCTGCCACATCACATCACTTCTGCCACATCATCACCCCACTGCGGCCACATCATCACCCCACTGCTGCCACATCATCACCCCACTGTGGCCACATCATCACCCCACTGCTGCCACATCATCACAAAATACTATTGAAATTTTAAGATGCCTTACTAGTGAGGATATTAAGGCATCTAGGATTTTGAACAGCCTCCTTCTTGTGAGAACGTATAAACACATGACTGTGTTTATATCGAACACAGTCATGGACAATTTAGCGTCTCCAATTCACCTCACTTGCACGTCTTTGGACTGTGGAAGGAAACCGGAGCACCCAGAGGAAACCCACGCAGACACGGGGAGAACATGCAAACTCCACACAGAAAGGACCAGGACCGCCCCACCTGGGGATCGAACCCAGGACCTTCTTGCTGTGAGGTGACAGTGCTACCCACTTAGCCACCGTGCCGCCTGTCTGAAGAAGGAGGGATGTCTGAAGCATTGTGATGGATTGGTGCTCTGTCCAGTGTATTTCTGCTTTGTACCCATTGTTTCCAGACTTGCTGAGACCCTGACCAGAGTACAGCGACAAACAATAACAGTTTGTGTACAAAGACATTGTGAGGTGATGTGAGGTGATGTGGGGTGAGGTGAGGTGGGGTGATGTGAAGTGATGTGGGGTGAGGTGAGGTTTAGGCTTTAAAACAGGGGGAAGTTGGATGATAAATGTGAAGGTAATTATAGATTGAGAGCACCTAGTGGTTTTAATTAACCTCAACCTGCGCTCTTATTGCCTCCTGTGTGTATTTCTATTGTATTCAGTGATGATGGAGATGTGACCATCTGATCAGCCTTAAGCTACAAAGTCAGAGTCGTTCTGGTTGGATCTCAGCAGGCTTTTTAAGATCTCTGTTAAACTGCCTGCTGTAAAATCAGTACTTGTAAATTGGTACCAAAGGCTAAACATGGACCCGACCCTGCGTCTGTCTGAAACTTCGTGATCTCTCTATATAGATGCATTTTACTTCATCCTACACTCCAGAGAAGAGGGCATGTCTAAATTCTTAGATTCCTTAAAATGCTCCTACTGAGATGCCACATCATCACATCACAGCTGCCACATCATCACCTGTCTACTGCCACATCATCACATCAGTGCTGTGTTCTCTTCATTGGCTCCCTGTGGATGCCTGCATTCAGTTTAAAGCAATAATGCTCGCCTTCAAAGCCAAAAATGGACCAACACCAATCTACCACGCAACCTCCAAGCCACCTGTCTCACTCGTCTTGATCCTTGACCCAGAACTCAAGGAAGACAGGCATTAAGGCTCTTTTCTGTACCAGCACCCAATAAATAAAATGAATAAAATTCCCCGTCTGTTCGAACATGTGAGTCTCTCACTGTCTTCAAAACATGATTAAAGATCTTCATCACCTCTGTAATAAGCACTTTAGCTGAGAACTAACATGCATTACCTTTTACACTTAAAATAGTTCGACCTATACTTTGGTTCTAACGGGGTTTTTAGCAGATGTGTTCTCGAGTTTACTTGTACTAGAATGTGGAAATGTTTACTGTGAAGCTCTTCTGTCAGTCTCTCTGGATGAGATGTAAATGTGAGTGAGACGCTACACTAGAAATGTCCCACTTCTGTCTAAACTGATGGACACAATAATCAAACGAGGGAATCCAGGATATGTTTCCAAACTGCAGCTGTACCTGTCAGGGGAAAAATGACCTCTCAGTTGATGGCTGTCTGCTGTGAGGAAAGAGAGCGATCATCCCACCACCACTCAGAGAAAGTAGGTTGAACCTTCAGCACAACGTTCAAACCACTCAGTCTCAAATTTATTCATTTATTCACTCGCTCATTGTCTGTTTTACCATGGTTTTACACCCTGGACAGGTTGCAAGTCTATTACAGGGCAGACACACACACATTCACACACACACACACACACACACACACACACAGAATTTTGTATCTCTAGATAACCTGACTGCATGTCTTTGTACTGTTGGAGCTTTGTACTGTTGGAGGAAACCAGAGCTCCCACACAGGAAAACCACACAGACACAGGGAGAACATGCAAACTCCACACAGAAAGAACCCAGAATGATTGACCTGGGAATCAAACCCAGGACCTTCTAGTGATTATTTTGGGTTGGCTAGTTCCAGGGTCTAACACCAGCTGGAAACATTGGGCTCAAGATAGGAACACACCCTAAACAGGGCACAGATCCACACAAGGGCAACACACACTTTCACTTCCTCACCTACAAAGGGGGACAATTAAGGGCAATCAATACATACAGCGACTGGAGGCAAGGATGGAACCCTGATCCTCAGGACTTGTCGGTGTTCAGCTCCCAATCCCAGTTCAGCAGGGGTGTCCAAACTACGGCCAGTTAACATTTTTGTACCGGCCCGCAAGGTATATTAGGAATAATATTAAAGTTGCCTGCTATTCAGCAGGTTAAAAAAATCCCACTATTACAGGGCGGCACGGTGGCTCGGTGGGTAAAACTGTCGCCTCACAGCAAGAAGCTCCTGGGTTCGATCCCCAGGCGGGGAGGGGCGGTCAGCGTCCTTTCTGTGCAGAGTTTGCATGTTCCACCCGTGTCTGTGTGGGTTTCCTCCGGGAGCTCCGGTTTCCTCCCACATCCAAAAACATGCAGTCAGGTAAATTGGAGACACTGAATTGACCTGTAGGTGAATGGGTGTGTGTATGTGTGTGTGTGTTTCCCCTGCGATGGACTGGCGCCCCGTCCAAGGTGTTACTGTGTGCCTTGCGTCCATTGAAAAGCTGGGATAGGCTCCAGCACCCCAACCACCCGACCCTAATTGGATAAACGGTTAAGAAAGTGAGTGAGTGAATGAGTGAGTGTCACTACTACATAAAACCAATATAAAGCACTCTGTCTTCCTTAACCTTAACTCAAAACGTTAATGTAGGTGTAACAGAGTGCTTTAGATTGGTTCCTGGGCTTTTGGATAAACAAGGTGGCTTCAACAAAACTATTTACATTTGCAGCATTTAGTGGACGAGACTTACAATTACCACTAATGCAACCAAGCAACCGAGGGTTAAGGGCCTTGCTCAGGGGTCCAATAGTGGCAACTTGGCAAAATTTGGGCTTGAAACAGCAATCTTATGATTACTAGTGTAGTACTTTACCCATTGTCTAAAAATCTACTCAAGTAAAAAGTAACTAATTAAAATGTACTCAGAGTAAACGTTACTTGGTTACTTTTTTTAACAGGAGAGGGTGAAAAGTGGATATAAATCTCACAATAGTTGTTTTTTATTCAAATATAATAGAAAAAACATGTTGATACAACATTTAAAACATTTAGGGATGTGTAATGTGTCATTTTAGTACAGACCATCCAATAAAACTTTTTCAAACTGTATAACCACTAGTGATGGAAGGCTCTCTTGCTCTTTAAAATGAACGAAAGGAACCGAGTCGTGCCTTTGGGAGTAATGAAATGAAATGTAAGCCCAGTTTGGCTACAAGTTATACAACATATGATATATTGCAATTATTTTAAACTATTTTTGTTATTAAAATATACTTGTTGTCAATTTGTATACTTTTGACAACAATCTTTTTTTCTCATTTCAGTGTTGTTTGAATTAGATGATTGTTCATCATTGATATTAATATCGGAGCTGTATTATAGTTACAGTAGCGCCTCTCGCTGCCTGAACAAAAGAATGAAGAGCCATTTTTTTAATAGCAATTAAAAGGAACCGACCCAAAGGATCCGACTCCCCATCGCAGAATTTACTGCAGCAGTTTCCCAGACGTATTCTTAATACAAAACAAACTTAAGTAAAAGTAAAATTACTGGTTATAAAATCTACTTTAAAAAGTACAAGTACACAAAAAAACTACTCAATTACAGTAACATGAGTAAATGTAATTCGTTACTTTCCACCTCTGGTGTTGTGGGATCGAGAGACATTTTATGGACCAAACCAAAGATATCTACCATATGTGGTATTACTCACAGTTCTAACAGGAATGCTGGTGTAAGATAAATAACACTGTACTCATTGGTATCTCGTATTAGAAGTTTGTGAATGTACTGTGCATGTTCCTGTGGGTGGTTTATAGAAGTTTATAGAAGTTTTGGTTGTTCAGGATGATACCTGGTTAGTGTAGGTTTGAGAATCACTTTGATAAAGTTCTCTCAGTATAAGTGAGTTAGAAGTGTCAGCTGTTCCGAGAACCCTTAAGAATTTCTTCTTCAAGTGCTTGCAGTGACGTTAAGTGTGTTCAGCTTCAGTGGTCCTTACTTCATTTCTCGAGAAGTTCAGAAGTATTGTAAATACCACGCAGCACGATGCATCTCGTCCCTACCGGCGTTCTGCTAATTTAATGCCAAAGAGAATTACAATAAAGTGAAAAAGTATTTGTCACAGGCATAGTCGAACACTGTACAACTGGCAGTGAAATGCTTTAATAACATAAGAATATACACCGATCAGCCATAACATTAAAACCACCTCCTTGTTTCTACACTCACTGTCCATGTTATCAGCTCCACTTACCATATAGAAGCACTTTGTAGTTCTACAATTACTGACTGTAGTCCATCTGTTTCTCTGCATGCTTTGTTAGCCCCCTTTCACCCTGTTCTTCAATGGTCAGGACCCCCACAGTACCACCACAGAGCAGGTATTATTTAGGTTGTGGATCATTCTCAGCACAGCAGTGACACTGACATGGTGGTGGTGTGTTAGTGTGTGTTGTGCTTGTATGAGTGGATCAGACACAGCAGCGCTGCTGGAGTTTTTAAATACTGTGTCCACTCACTGTCCACTCTATTAGACACTCCTACCTAGTTGGTCCACCTTGTAGATGTAAAGATCGCTCATCTTTTGCTGCTGTTTGAGTTGGTCATCTTCATCAGTGGTCACAGGATGCTGCCCACGGGCCGCTGTTGGCTGGATATTTTTGGTTGGTGGACTATTCTCAGTCCAGCAGTGACAGTCAGGTGTTTAAAAACTCCATCAGTGCTGCTGTGTCTGATACACTCATACCAGCACAACACACACTAACACACCAGCACCATGTCAGTGTCACTGCAGTGCTGAGAATGATCCACCACCTAAATAATACCTGCTCTGTGGGAGTCCTGACCATTGAAGAACAGCATGAAAGGGGGCTAACAAAGCATGCAGAGAAACAGATGGACTACAGTCAGTAATTGTAGAACTACAAAGTTCTTCTATATGGTAAGTGGAGCTGATAAAATGGACAGTGAGTGTAGAAACAAGGAGGTGGTTTTAATGTTATGGCTGATCAGTGTATACTCAAAAGCATTTTGTATTTATTATAGTTCTCTTTGCCTAATATTAAAATGACTTTATAATTTGAAACATTTCATCAGGTGTGACAAAGATGCAGAAATAGAAGATGTTGGTCGAGTCCACATCGTTTTACACAGAAGTGTATTTAAACCCTCCGAACCCTGCGGCTTTACAAGGACGGGCTTCGTGAACAATCCTCTCCTGAGACACTGTAAATAATACGCCTGCCGACACGCATTGAATTACTCAGTTCACCCAAGACAAGCAGTCAGTTCCAATCCTGAGGCAGCGTCCTAGGTGGGCCGATATTTTGGCAGCGTTTTCATGCCCCAGGGAACAAGCCTGTTCCAATCGGAAAGCAGAAGCCTAGTCAGGTGCCTTACTTTTAGCCAAATTTGGATGTAGCATCACTTGTACGCTGCTCAGATAAGACAAGTCACTGAACCAGGAAGGTTTAGACAAACATGATCCACCAAATTGGTGCATCAGTGAAGGATGTAGCTGTTTTATACTACATGTTTTACTGTTTAGCTTAACAGATAGCAAACATGACACAACCTAACATTGTAACTGATTATGTAAATTTGAAAGGGAACCCACTACCAAATGTATGTAAAAATTAAAATATAATAATAATAATAATAATAATAAAAATAATAATAAAATAATAATACAGTATAATAGAATAAAATATAATAATAATAATAATAATAATAATAATAATAATAATAATAAAATAATACAATATAATGGAATAAAATATAATAATAATAATAATAATACAGTATAATAGACTATAACAGAATCGAATAATTATTGTATTATATAATAATAATAACAATAATATTAATAATAATAATAAAATAATACAATATAATACAATAAAATATAATAATAATAATAATACAGTATAATAATACAGATTGATTATTATTATTATTTTATCAAGACATACACAGTGTTTAAATGGTACAGTTTAAGCTCCCTTGTGTTTTTTTCTTTTAAAATGCTAATTAGTGAACAGCTCCCTTTAGAAAGAAACATTAAACACTGTTCTCTTATCATTAGCACACTAAAATTAAGAGAAAAATTTAAGAAAAAAAAGATCATTATTTTATTTAGGAGTCTTTGTACTGGCACATAACAAGGAATTAAAATGAACACTGTAGATTAGTAGCTATTGTAAGTGGTTGTTATCTGAAGAAAAAGTAAACGCTTGGGTTTTGCAGCAGTCCGGTGCTAAACAGACACAATTGGCTATGTCTAAGCTAAATAGGAACGTGATCCTTGACATGCAGCAGCGAGTCCGAGTGTTTGGTCAAGGCTTTGACACAAACAGCAGAGGAATACAAAAAGCATTGCACTCGTTTGTATGTATTAAAGGCTCTCAGCCTACATTGAGAGTGTTTCGTTAGTGGCAGTAAGTGCTGGAGTTCAGGGGAATTGGATTTATCCAAACAATGTTATTATACCATTACAGTTTTTATTGGTTCCTGGTAGTTTTGCAATAGTTATTACAGGTACTTTGTCTACCCCCCAATTTTTATCCCTATTCTAGTCGTGTCCAATTACCCTGATTGTGTCCTCTATACTGATTCGACCCTTTTGCCGCTGACTGAGGACGCCACTCAACTGACATACGCCCCCTCCGGCACGCAATCAGTACAGCCTGCATTTTTCACCTGCACGAGCTGAGTTCATACACCGAGAGACACTGCGCACGGAGGGCCACACCCCCCTCAATGTTATTCCTCAGCCCTGTGCAGGCGCCATCAGTCTACCAGCAGGGGCCGCAGTTGTACCAGTTATGAGGACCTATGCTCCGACTCTACCCCTAAGCCCCTGAACAACAGCCAAACGTTGTTCATACTGCCGCCCAACCCAGTCGGAAAGGCAGAGCTGAGTTTCAATACGATGTATCTAGAAACCCAACTCTGGTGCGCTAGCGTACTTTACCGCTGCGCCACCTGAGCGGCTACTAAATAATTCTTTATAAATTAAAAGTTTATCCACACTTGTAACCAACATGTCTGTCATAAAAGTATTTGGATTCTATTTATATTCAAAACATTTTGCGCTTCACTTACCGTGAGTCTCGCGAATTGCCGTTCAGTGCTCGGCTTGACCGTAAAATGTCATAAAAGTACGATTATGAGACGAATCTGCATTTGTGTGAAATAACCATCAAATCCAGTCTGAAAGCTCCACATGTATCTGTGTTTATCTGGATTTTTCTCACTGTTTCACTTTTAAACTTGTGTTACAGCTCGGGGTTCTGAGAAACTGTGAGAATCAGCTTTTCAGAGAGTCTAAAACACTTATCGTAAAAAAAATTCATGTGACTTAATGTACTAAAAGAAGGAGACAGGAGCACTAAACTTCTCTTCATCATTACTGATCATAAGTTCTCTCCACTAATGAAATTCCTCGCTCGTTGTTTTAGTTAAGCTTTGTTGCCTGAGTCGCTTTTACCGCATCATATCAAACAGTTCATCTCATTGGAAGAGCTTTGAAAAGATCAGCGGCAAACTGGATCATAGTTCAATCAGGTGAACTTTAAGCGCCACAGTAGAAGAAAAATTGCGTGTCCAACACGGCAAAGGTGCCTCACTCAGGGAAGCGCAGCGGCAAGCTATACAGCACCGCCACACTCCATAGAAAACAACGGCACAGCTGGCGCAAAATCGATTTTGCCGCTTCTCACGTGAATGCACCTTTAGTCATCCCTTGTTATTGTTTACTTCTAGCACTGAAGCAGTTCTATTAGCAAAAAAAGCCCCAGAGTACCTTCCACCACAATGCTTAATGCCTTTATTTGTCATATATACACATACACGTGTACAGTACAATGATTTTTTTTTTTTTACATGTCCTAGCTTGTTTGGAAGTTGGGGTCAGAGCGCAGGGTCAGCACCTCTGGAGCAGACAGGGTTAAGGACTTTGCTCAAGGGCCCAACAGTGGGATTTAAACCAAAAATCATCTAATTGATAGCCCAAAGCTCTACCCACTAGATTACCACTGTTCTAATAGTAAGTACAGTAGTGTTGGTTGTGCATGAATCTCATTTTTGTCCCCTAAACACACTTGTTTTTGAGTGTACATTTTTGACCCAGCAGATTTTGACATTAATCTAAAAAAAAACCACAATAAACTTAGTTTTAAGTTGCAGTAATCCATGCAATCAAGACTGTCATGATATACAGTACCTGTTTCTTACAGGTGTATGTAATAATGTAAATTTATTGTATATAATAATGATACATGAGTCACAAATTTGAGCAGAATGACGCACCATTGAGCACAGCTGCATTCTGGTTGGATGTGATGCTTCAGCGATTTGACACTGAATGAATTATGTAAAATATATACGCCAAAGCTTTGAGTGTAAAGCCTATAGAGAAAAATCTGTACATTCATTCAGTATATTTTAGCATCCTGGCACTCAAATCTGTAAAGCAAGAGCCACACGGTACACCAAGAGTCTGGTTCACTAAGAGCCACAGCAAACAACACTAATTATTTACTGTGTGAGCATTTTAATTTCATTTTATATAGTTTTATGGAGTTAAGGGCGATTTTATAACACATTAATTGTGCTAATGATGACACATGGACTAATATGTAAGAGGTTTTTGCATTTAATAACTTAACAAACAGCTTGTTTGGATTTCAAAGAGAGCAAACTTTAGCCCACACAGCAGAACACAGGGTATAAAAACATCAAGAATTACACAGAAATATATAATAATAATAATATTTATATAGATTTTATTATTTATTCATTTATATTAAGCATAATTTAGTCATGTCTAATTCCCTCTCCCACACACACATCACCTCTGCCTAATGCATGACATTCACACTGGCCAGTGAGGACTGCAGACCATCACCTATAGCAGGGGTGTCAAACTCATTATTTACCGAGGGTCACATCTGCATTATGGTGGCCCTCAAAGGGCCGATTGTAACGTATCCTGCTGTGATTGCAGTCGCCTGTTAAATCTTGGACAATTTGTTGTTTTTCTTGAAGGCTAAAGTCTGTGTTTGGTGTCAAAATGCCAAATTTATACTGTATATTTATAATGTATATCTACATTTATATTGTTCTCCTTTACCACAGACACGGCCTCATAACACAAGCGACGTACAGGTTTCTGTTCTTGAAGCACAAACTTGTTTTCACTTTTCCATCTTTCATTAAATTTTGCCCGCGGGCTTTCTCTTTAGAAACATTGGTCAGTTCCTACATAGAGCCAAAACATGACTCAGGCGTTCCTTTACCACTCGTGCAGGTTCCATGACCAGACAGAAGGGGTCACTGTTGCACCCCATCCACCCTTTACTCGCTCAGAAATGACCAAGTACGCTTGTAGAGCACCTAACCAGGCAAATGGCACTACTTCATTTATTATAGGATAGTGATTTTTATTAGAATTATTTTCCTCTTTTTGCATTATTTTATTTGGATATATTCAATTCCCCAGTGCATTTCGGTGATCTTTGCCGGTGGCCAGCGAGAGCTGCAGACTAGCTATCGTGGGCTATCGTGCTTTACAGATGCGCTATCCAAGTAGCCAAAGTAAACAAGACAGTAATTCTGATTGATTAAAACAGCGCTCCCCAGCCTTTTTTGCACCACGGACCGGTTTCATATAAGATAAAATTTCACAGACTGGCGAGGGCGGGAGGATTTAAAATAAAAGAACTATACTGCTCACAAATAAGCTTTTTTCACTGCAACAAGATGCTGCTTCCACCTGGGGGTGATATGAGATGATAAACACCCGTGTGTTGGAAATGGAAGCAGTGTTTTCATTGCTCTTGTAGCAATCTCTAATTATTTATTGGTTGGGGATTTCCGATTAGTGCCCATGGTTTATGGTTTATGGTCAGTTTGAAGGTCATCAGGTCCACACAGTGAGTTTCTGTATCGTTATTGGTGGAGAGGATGATGCACAGGAACACGACTCAAAGCTTCTATTATTTAATATGTGGTGATATAAACTAAATGTATTTTAATTAAAGCGTTTACTCTGCTATCAGGCCGTGTCAACACGCTACAGACAGCCAAAGGTCGCCGCGAAATCCACGTCAATAAACAAAGCATATTTTATACGCCGTGATTAAAAAGACTGGCTTCCAATTAGCCGCTTGGGAGGTTGACAGGATGAGCGCTAGCAAGCGTTCTGGCGAGTGTGACACGGCGAGGGCGTTAGAGGAGAGCTGACGAACACTGTCTGTCCTTCTCTCTGAACTTCACACAGGAGATGTTAAACTGGCACTATCGAGTCATTTCACATGCTGTAACGTGGCACAGACGTATCAGAAACAGTCCGAGCTAACGCCACGCGATGGAATAGCTGCACTAACTAGTTCAGCTGATTTCTGCCCCCTAGGACCGGAGCTGCCCACCCCGACTATAGACAAAGGCGCAGAGCTTGGGGGTTCTTGGTCATAGAAGCTTGTGCTGATCAGGGATGTTGGGTTGCTGTCGTTCTGCCTCTCTTGTCCGATCACTCGGGTTTGATGACGGTGGGGGAGGTGGGCGCTGATGTTCATGACCTTGTTACCCAACTAATAGCTGAACTAATAATCCTGACACCTTTATCAGGAAGTAACTAACTCATGCGATGTAACTAACTAATCTAGACCTGTTTAGTGTCATTACCCATTAGTCTTATTATTATTATTCCACACATTTGGTGTCCAGCTTTTTTTATCTGCAATTTGTAGGATATCGACACTGTAACTCTAAATCATCTGTGCTGTTGATGAAACCGCCACGCCTGTTATTATCCCCCCTTTTTTTAAAGGATTTGGATCATATTCGTATTGACCCCCCAAAGGTATTTGGACACCACCAACTATCTATCTATCTAATTCCTCGGCTGCTCCCGTTAGGGGTCGCCGGCGGATCGTGATTTGGCACAGTTTTTACGCCGGATGCCCTTCCTGACACGACCCTCCCTATTTATCCGGGTTTTGCACTACAATGCACTGGTTTGTGCATCCTAGCAACCGGAAACCCACGCAGACACGGGGAGAACATGCAAACTCCACACAGAAAGGACCCGGACCGCCCCAACTGGGGATCGAACCCCAGACCTTCTTGCTTTGAGGCAACAGTGCTACCCACTTAGCCACCGTGCCGCCCATTTGGACACCACCAACTACATGACCAAAACTACTTAGATGCCACCAACTACATGACCAAAAGTGTTCAGACATCACCAACTACATGACCAAAAGTATTCACACCCCCACCAACTACATGATTAAAGGTATTCAAACACCACCAACTACATGACCAAAATTATTCAGATGCCACCAAATGCATGACCAAAAGTATTCAGACACCACCAAGTACATGACCAAAACTATGCGGACGCCACAAACTGCATGACCAAAACTATTCAAACCCCACACACACACATAATTTAGCACAGCTGAGCTGCAATCACACTCGCATTTTCTGTTTGGATCTCAAAGAGAGCAAACTTAAGTCCACACAGCAGAACACAGGGCATAAAAGCATCAAGAATTACATAGAAATCCTTCAGTTATTCAGACTTCATTTCTCTTTCACTAGTTATACTGTTTTAATTATTTATTCATTTATATTTAGCATCATTTAGTCATATTTAATCCCCACACACACACTTACTGCATCCACCTCTGCCTTATGCAATCCTGGTACTTTCATCGGCCGGTAACTAAGCCGTGTAATGTAACTAGCTAACCCAGACTTTAGGTCCCTGTTAACAGCAGTGGGGCACATAATTCTGTAAAACACGTATCGATCAGAAGTGCTGAACTGTGAGGGGAGTGTTTCCTGTTCTCTCGTAACGCAGGCAAGCTAACAGTGTGAGGCGGGTACATTCGCCTCGGAATCAAAGCTTTTCTGTGCAGCTTATTTCAGTCAACAAGGACAGAAAAGCATGAATGATCCTGTCTTAAAGTGCAGCACGATGTAAGTACATGGTGATATATAAGTTGGATAACTTAGTTTCTTTAATAAATGTGCCACTTTATCTACCCAAATCTACTCATTTCCTATTACAGATTGTGAATGCGCTGCTGTTTGCACAACCTACAATCTAATCAAAAAGATTCCAGCATATGTCCAACTTGTGGCCACTTCTAATCACCTGCTAGTGTTGGGTTTCCACATAGAGACTCATCACATACAGCAAGCCATGTTAATCCCCCACCAGCACCACTAGCGCAGGCGCCTGGACCTCACAGAGATCGCATATAGCAGCAGGAAAATCCTCCGCCCAGGTTTAAAGCCCAGCAGTGCTATTGGCCAGACAGGCATCTACAGATGACAGACAGATGACCAAAGCCGTGTGACTGATTCACACCCTGTCGAGTGTATTTCTTTCTTGCACTCACTGTTTCCCAGGTGAAAAAAATCCCACATTAAATAAATACATAAATAATACAAATAAAGAAAGTATCCTCACATAAATAAAAACATTTGGCTGGAAAATTCCGAACCTGACGTCAACCAGGCAAGGTGAATAGCGCCAGCGCCCTCTGCTGATTAAAGTGTATATCGATTCATTATACATGTAAACCGGTTTGAATCGTTACACATGTGAATTGATTTTTAACTGTCTTGTGGTGCATCGTTACATCCCTACTCAGCTTATCAGAAAGACTATGCAGTTTTTTAGCCACAGGGTGTATGTTAGCAAACATAGCTAGTGATACCATGGTTTTGTTACTGCTTTCCAGCCAGCAGTCAGTGATTCAAGGGAACCCGGTTCAGTTGCAACCCTGACCAGGATAAACACTCTAAACTTTAAACATGATGCAAAGGACAACAGGTTCTGGTGAGCCGGGTTTCATCCTCACTTCCTGTACGCTGCCCTGTAATGGACTGGCTCCCTCCATGGCTCCCTGTCCGTGGTGTTGTTTTTTCTCTTGAGTCCTGTGTTTTGGACCAGAAAGTCATAAGTGAAAATGAATGAATCTTCTACTATGCAGCCAGATAGAAACAGGAAGTCCCCGGTGTCCTCCAGACATGTATTTCCTTTCGTGGTTGCGCAATGCATCACACAGTATCCTCTAGTTACCCTCCCACAAAAAGATGGAGGGAGTTGTTTTTTTTTCAGCCAGATATCCAGCTCATTTTTGAAAATCCTGTCAGCCACATCTTGGCTGCTCAGTGTGCGCCCTAATCCTCTGCACCAAACCGGCGCTACACGTCCGCCTGTCCAAACACACACTCGAGTGCTAAAGCTTCCCATCTAATTAGATATTGTGAGTGTAAAACCACATTAAGGAGATCTCAGAACTGCATTATGCTGCACCAATTAAAATAAAGCAGCCTAATGTGGAGGCTCTGAAACGACGAGTTGTCGCGAACGTACAGGGCCGCGACTTAAAGGTTGTGTCGAAAATAAGCCACTTACTTTCTCCTCGTAGTGGATGTAGGAGGATGCTTCCGGGCCAAGAAACCTCACCAGGCTGGAGACCACAGCATCCCTCCTCTCCTCAAACTGGGAAGAAGAGAAAATAGAGGAGATATTTTAATAACGGCCACAAACATGGTAGAAATAGCTCAGGTGATAGCAGTGAATACACTAATAATACAGTGACTAGGAGAACTATTCAATCCCATTTTGTTTATTCTATTCATTTACTGTCTGTTTTACCACAGCTTTAGCCTGATCAGGTTGTGGTGGGTCTGATTAATTGGGAGAAAAGCAGAAAACACCCTGGTTAGGTCACCAGTCCATCACCGGTAGCTCTAATTAACCTGAATGAATGTCTTTGGACTCGCACCCAGAGGAAACCCACACAGACACAGGGAGAACATGCAAACTCAGCACAGAAAGGACCCTGGCATGGCTGGGCTGGGCGGCTACATGAACAACGATTGGCTGTTGTTCATACAGGGTGGGGAGCCGGATAGAGACCTCATAACTGATGCAATTACGACCTCTGCTGGCTGGTTGATGGTGCCTGCACAGAGTCGAGGAATAATGTTGATCAGGGTGTGTCTCTCCATACACAAAGCTGATCTGCATATGAACTCGCCTCGTGCAGAATAAAAGATGCAGTCGGCTACTGCACATGTGTCGGAGGGGGCGTGTGTCAGTCTCGCGCTCCTCAATCATCTCGCCTACATGGACAAGGATTGTCTCGTTTGTCGGGTTGGATGCCAGTGGGGATTACTCATAACTGATGCATTTGCGTCCTCTGCTAGCTGATCGATGGTGCCTGGGGGGGCGATGGGGATCAGTGAGTGACTCTCCAGGCGTGAGACCGACCCCATATGAGGGGCAGTTGTAGCCTAGTGGTTAAGGTACTGGACTAGTAATCCAAAGGTTGCTGGTTCAAGCTTCACCATTACCAGGTTGCCACTGTTGGGCCCTTGAGCAAGGCCCTTAAGCCTCAATTGCTTAGACAATATACTGTCACAGTACTTTCACCCTGTTCTTCAATGGTCAGGACCCCCACAGAACCACCACAGAGCAGGTATTATTTAGGTGGTGGATCATTCTCAGCACTGCAGTGACACTGACATGGTGGTGGTGTGTTAGTGTGTGTTGTGCTGGTATGAGTGGATCAGACATAGCAGTGTCCACTCACTGTCCACTCTATTAGACACTCCTACCTAGTTGGTCCACCTTGTAGATGTCAGAGATGATCGCTCATCTATCGCTGCTGTTTGAGTTGGTCATCTTCTAGACCTTCATTAGTGGTCACAGGCCACTGCCCACAGGGTGCTGTTGGCTGGATATTTTTGGTTGGTGGACTATTCTTAGTCAAGCAGTGACAGTGAGGTGTTTAAAAAGTCCACTCATACCAGCACAACACACACTAACACACCACCACCATGCCAGTGTCACTGCAGTGCTGAGAATGAGAGTCACTAAACAATCATTGAAGAACAGCCTCAAAGGGGGCTAAGAAAGTATGCAGAGAAACAGATGGACTACAGTCAGTAATTGTAGAACTACAAAGTGCTTCTATATGGTAAGTGGAGCTGATAAAATGGACAGTAAGTGTAGAAACAAGGAGGTGGTTTTAATGTTATGGCTGATCGGTGTATATTAGACTATATTCACATACACTATACCAACTATCCATAATATGAACATACAAGGATGTAATAATGGCCTGGTATGCTGTTAAGCTTTTATAAAGTCTTCAGATGCCCGTGAATCACTGGTGGGTGTTATTGTCAGTTGTAATGAAGTTTAGGCTGTATGTGTGGACAAATCCGAACAAAGCAGATCGACCAGGTAATAATATTACCACTGCAAAAAATAATGATGGTGCTTTTTCGCTGCAGTGACTAGCAGACTAATCAGGATTGATTAGGAAAGAAATGATGAACAGTACAGATCATTTTTGGATTTAATAAAAACTGCCCACATTTGCAGAAATTTTAAACTAGTGATACACCAACACAATGACCCAGCACACTGTAATAACGACACTGGAGCAGTAAGTTAAGGAGCAGGGGTGTACAGCATTTTAATATATGGTCTTGACAGTAAAATAATACCACGTGTGTCCGGTTAAACGATTACATTCTCCACTCAGTGATGTGTAAATCACAGGTTATGATAATCTAACAATCTAATGATGATTTAGGAAAAGCATTGAGGTAAGCCCTCATCCGAGGCGCCGTGTGTACCCCTCCCTGCTCCACCTCTGTGCTGTTTGCACGAGCTCTGTCACGACCGGGTTCTGAGAGAACATAAAAAGCACAAAGGCCCTTAAAATAGAAACGTGGTTTGGAGGAACGTGTTGGAGCCGAGCTGATGTGCGTGCGGTCAGAATAACCTCTGCACCTTCCACCCTCACTTAGTAATGAATCTCAGCAAACCAGCAGCGACCGAGCTACTGCAACGACCGTCTGGACCGACGGTGCCAGTCCTGCTTTCTTTGACCACAGCTTATTTCCTCTACCGAATACAACCCTGAATCCATGTATGTGTTTAATGTGTTTTCGTCAGTTTTGATGCCTGGTTTGGTTTGTTTTGTGTATACAGATAATAGATGGGTACTCACTGTTTACTCACTTCTATTGCAAATATATACGACTGTTGTATACGACAGTGGCTTGGTGGGTAGCACTGTCGCCTCACAGACAGAAGGTCCTGGGTTCGATTCCCAGGTGGAGCTGTCTGGGTACTTTCTGTGAGGGGTTTACAGGTTCTCCTTGTGTCTGTGTGGGTTTCCTCTGGGTGCTCCGTTTTCCTCCAACAGTCCAAAGACATACAGTTCAGCTAACTGGAGATACTAAAGTCCACCTGGGTACGAGTGTGTCCTGTGATGGACTGGCAACCTGTCCAGGGTGTTTTCTGCCTTCCGCCCAGCAAACATGATAAAGCGGTGGTAAAACAGACAATGAATGAACGACAGACCAGGTCTAGGCTATTATTCAGCTTTTATGGTTGAGCTGTTACTGCTCTTAGAGATTAGCCTTTTAAAATAACAGTACTAGTGGGATATTCCACTAGCACACCAGAGCTGAGATTCTGAACTCCTAGGTTCGAAACTCGGCGTTGCCACTGGTCAGCTGGGCGCCATCTAGAGGGCATAATTGGCAGTGCCTGCAGCAGACACGTTTCTGCTACGGCGGGATGACCGGACTATGTGAGTGGGGTCTTCAAATGCTGTGTAAAGACCCTGATTAGAGGATAGAGAGGCGCCTGTGCAAAGTGCATTGGTAAAAAGGGTTCCACTAGGGGCTGCGCATGGGTCGGAGGAGGCGTGAGCAGCAGTATACCCACCTCAACTGCAATCAGTACAAGACACGTTACTGTATTAGTTGATTTAAATGTATGAAAATCACCATATTAAAAGCCACTAAACAATTCAGTACGATCATTCTAGTAGTAATGTTTGTCTATGCAGATTGTTTGGCCATATCGTATGACAGGGTGGAACAGTGGTGCAGAAGTACAAAGTGCTGCACAGCAACCGTGTTATAGGGACCTGGGTTAAAATGTGCCCTCCCTATTTTAATAGGCTTCCAGCCGGCCGTTAGCGGAGCTGAGATTCGAGATGTCAGCACTGGTGGACTAGAGTGCTTCCCATTTGGTACGATTCATTTAGCCAGATAGTTTTTATGCCAAATGATACAACATAATTGATCACTTCAGGGATTGTTTCTAATGCTTCAGAGTCTAATGGTGCTGTGCTTTACACCACTACAGTCATCACTAGGCATTGCACACAATAAACTTGGCCAATTAAAACTCTAAAAGTGTTGTGGAAAGCCTTTCCAAAAAATTGATGGCTGTTCTCCCCACAAGGAAAAGAGGGGCATGGGGGCATGTCAGGGGTCAGCAAACGTTTGGAAACGTACTGTACTGGACACCAGCTTGTCTAATTAAAACTGCTATTTATTACAGCAGGTACCCTACAGATATCAATCAAGTACGCTGTGTGCTTTGCATTAACACCCGCTCACGAAATGCAAAAAAATCACGCTGAGTGCCCACTCAGGACTCTCCGCCAGCTCTTTCAGGTGAGATGAATGCTAATTAAACCCAGCATAGCGCAGTGGTAGAGCGTAGTACACCTGTACACAGGTGCAGGTAAAAGACCGGAGAGGAGGATCAGAACCTATGCAGAAAACATCATGGCTCAGTGTGTACAGGAAGAAATGTGCATATAAATATGTATATAAAACGTTTGGAATAGGGGTCACCATAACCCTCGCTAAGACAAGCAGGTGGACGATGAGGTGAGGAGACGGATCACGGATGAATGCTTGGATATTAATATTTATTACATAGGCCAATTTTTTACCAGATTTGTTGGACCAGTCACCCTTCTATCAGTCCTCTAATGTCCAGTTCCAATGTAGGTGCCCGTTGTAGGTGCTTTTAACCATGGTCATGAGTACTTTGACTGGCCTGTGATTACGTAGCCCCATATACAGAAGGGTTCGTTGAACTGTGCTGAACATATTTTCATTACCAGTATTAATATTAATATTATCAGCACTTTGAGTCACATTAGTCCTTACGGCTTGTCCCTCCTCAGACCGCCGTCAGTGGTACTCACCACAGCTACCTGTGAGCACCCCTGACTGTTTGACAGATCCGCCATCCCATGATCCTGCAGTGGAAAGGTTTGATTTGATGCTTAGTAATCTGAATATTAGTATTATGCTGCTTGTGCATTAAGTCCTCATAGTCACATTGTTGCTTGTGCAGGAGCAGCTGGAGTGGAAGATTGCAAGATGTTGTATGCAAGAAAAGGAACAATAGTTACCACAGAACGGTTGGTTCCAACGGCTTACACCCAAGCTTTAGAGGAAGTGCTGAAACTGTAGCGTGACTAGAGCAGTATAAAGGAAGGCCCACAGTTCTGTTCTTGGTTCTTTGGCTAATATACTGCAGTAAGAACCCACAATTGTGTTTTAATAAATCTTCTCTCCAGTCTGCTGGTACTGTTTGACTTCTTTTGCATTCTCACCACGTTTCCATGACAATCCTCATCCAAATCATTTAGGTCTTTCTGCTGATCATGAAAAATAAGCAGGGCCGTGAACATTTTTGGAAGGCTGGTCTTAATGTTTTACAAATCTGTGTGTACAAACCAGGCCTAGATAAAAATGTAAGCACAATACACTCACATTTAATCACTGCCTGTTTTACCACCGCTTTATCCTGGTCAGGGTCAGTCCATCACAGGGCACACACACACACACAGGCAATTAGGGCAATTTGTAGTAGCTCATACTGGCCTGTGAGAGGCAATCAGAGAAAGGACCCTGGCCACCCAGCCAAACATTTGAACCCAGGCCCTTTTCACTGTGAGGCGACAATACCACCCTCTGCGCCACTGGGCCGTCCCTCAATACATTATTAAGCCACTGCAAATTAGAATAATTTGAACCATAGACACACCCATTTTAAACACACACACACACACACACACACACAAACCCTCACATTAACACAAAACATCTGTAATTAGAAATGCCAATCAGTAATCCAAGTCCCCCACAATCAGAGAGTTAAACTTTTTGTTGTTTTTAATAAGATTTAAGGATTTAAATTATGTTAGCCCATGACTGCTGAGAACTGGGTTTGAATCTCACTGGTCTCACTATCGGCTGGTTGGACATCTACACAGACATGATTGGCTATGTCTTGACGAAGCCCTGTGATGGACTGGCGACCTTTCTAGGGTACTCCTGCCTTTCACCCAGGGTTTCCTGGTCAAACCAAAGCTGCTGTGACCCTGACAATTGAAAAGCTAAATTCATAACATTATGACCACCTTCTTAATATTGTGTTGGTCCCCTTTTTGCTGCCCCATACACAACAAACTGTGATGCACTGTGTATTCTGACACCTTTCTATCAGAACCAGCATTAACTTCTTCAGCAATTTGAGCTACAGTAGCTCGTCTGTTGGATCAGACCACACAGTCCAGCCTTCCCTCCCCACGTGCATCAGTGAACCTTGGCCACCCATGACCCTGTCGCCGGTTTACCACTGTTCCTTCCTTGGACCGCTTTTAATAGATACTGACCAATGCAGACCGGGAACACCCCACAAGAGCTGCGGTTTTGGAGATGCTCTGACCCAGTCGTCTAGCCATCACAACCTGGCCCTTGTCAAACTCGCTCAGATCCTCACGCTCGGCCATTTTTCCTGCTTCTAACATCAACTTTGAGGATAAAATGTTCACTTGCTGCCTAATATATCCCACACATATTTATCGTATCATATAATGTAAGTGGACGTGTACCAGTCGCTGGGTTGCATTTTACACAGCTGATGTTGCCATGAGAATAAAAAGAGCTCCAAGGTCATGAACCAGCGTGTAAAGCAATCATCCACGACTTCCTGTTTTACCGGGGTATAAATTTAAGATGACAGGCTAAATTCATGTACTCATCCATCACAAAGGGAAAACATTAGAAACCACAAATGAAATGAGACAAAAGTGGAGTGACCTTCATAAATCATGCATTAGGGGATGCATGCAGAGGTGGCGTGACGCCCCTGTTTCGTAGTGGGGAAAAGGTTTGGACCTGCTCACCGCACCACTTTTGGTTTGCCTTTTCTTTCTGGGTTAAAAACTAGGTTTCATTTCTGCGCTGTCCCTGTTCTGTCCACTCTCTCCGTCGTGAGCTGCGGATGATTTTGTGTCTTGCATTTGTTACTGTGTTTCTGTTATTTTGACCACTTATTTTACCTTCATTTACTCTTTCAGTTAATAGTTCATTATTCTTGTACCCTGGTTACACATCCTGTAAACTGGGTTTGTTTTGTATTCTAGCAGATGTGGGGCTGCACTGGGTGCTGAGGTGCGCCCCATTACAAAGACGTGTCAGAAAAAGCATTTCTTAACAAGCATTTCTTACTTCATAACAAAAAGTATTTGGACACCTGAATATGAGCTCGTTGGACAGCACACTTCAAAAACAAACTGTACTAAAATGAGAGGGCTTCTCACAAGACTTTGAAGTATGTCTGTGGGAATTTGTGCCATTCAGTCAAAAGAGCATTTTACTGAATTGCTCACTGACTGACTAACTCACCCACTGACTCACTGACTAACTCACTAACTCACACACTCATTCACTGACTCACTCACTCACTTACTGACTTACTCACACACTCACTCAGTGACACAATGAATTACACACTCACACACCTACATTCATTCCTTCACTACCTCGCTCAATGACTCACTCATGACTCACTCACTCACCCACTTACTTACACACTTACTCACTGACTAACTCACTCACTCACCCACTCACTCAATGACTCACTGACTCACACACTCACACACTCACTCGGGGATTCACTCCTTCACTACCCCACTCAATGACTCACTCATTCACTCATTTATTTACACCTCCACTCACTCACTTATTTACACACTCACTCGGGCGGCACGGTGGCTAAGTGGGTAGCACTGTCGCCTCACAGCAAGAAGGTCCTGGGTTTGATCCCCAGGTGGGGCGATCCGGGTCCTTTCTGTGTGGAGTGTGCATGTTCTCTCCATGTGGGTTTCCTCTGGGTGCTCCGGTTTTATTCCACAGTACAAAGACGTGCAAGTGAGGTGAATTAGAGACACTAAATTGTCCATGATTGTGTTTGACATTAAACCTGTGAACTGATTAATCCTGTGTAACCAGGATTCTCACTCACTCATTTACACACCCACTCACTCACCCTTACTGATTTAATAAAACACTCACTTATTCATTTATACCTAACGCCAACCTCACCTTTCCAATCCATATTCAGCAAGTTTTTGTAAGGTTTGAAGATATCAAAGTACCTGGATGAAAAATCCTGTCACAGCCGATCCTGTCACATACAATAATCCACCTCCACGCTCTAATTAGCACCCTGAGGCTGTGCACCACCCACACTACCTGCATCCACATGAACACAAGATACGAACTGTATACATCTGCATTCCAGTTACACATTTGATGTATTGCACAACTACCTTGCAGGTTGTTAGCTCAGGAATCGTGAGAACGTGAGTATCAGATCAGTCTCGTTATGAGATCTCTGATGTCTAAACAGAACCGCTGATCTAGCACACTAACAAACCACAACAAGAAATCACCCCGGCCTTGTGTAGCTTAGCGCATGTGTAGCTTCAGTGCATTCTTGTGATTCTCTGAGTATTCTGGCCTCTCTTGACTTTCCTGTAAATGCAGTAGGTGGATTTGCTGCTGGAGTGGAGTTTATCCTTGCAGCGTATAAAAATGCAGTGCTCTAACTTTGAGTTATTTTCTATTTTACTATATATTTTCTCTTTTATATTTTACTGCTATATATTTTACTGCTATATTTAGCAGAGACGCTTTTATCCGATACGTCTTACAATTACGACTGAATTCAATTCAAGCAATTGAGAGTTAAGGGGCCTTACTCAAGGGCCCAATTGTGGCAACTCAGTGGTGGTGGGGCTTGAACCTAGACTTGGCAAATGATGCACTTCTTATCACGTACACTACGTACACATCCAGTAACATTCTACTGTACTGTAGCAGTATTCTTGTAATACTGGAATATGCAGAAACTATTATGAGCTCATGAGACACTGAGTGTTCATACGGAATATAAAGTAATGTAATATAATATAATAGATATAATTAATATAATTAATATAATGTAATTAATATAATATAATATAATATAATATAATATAATATAATATAATATAATTAATATAATATAATATAATATAATATAATATAATATAATTAATATAATATAATATAATATAATATAATATAATATAATATAATATAATATAATATAATTAATATAATATAATTATTATAATATAATATAATTAATTAATATAATATAATATAATTAATATAATATAATTAATATAATATAAAAAATAAAATAATTTAATATAAAATAAAATAAAAAATAAAATAATAAATGTAATAAAATAAAAAATAAAAAAGATAAAATAAAATAAATTAAAAAAAAAATAAAAAAATAAAAAATAAAATAAAACAAAATTAAAATATTAGAATATAAAATAATATAATATAATAGAATATAAAATAAATAAATAAAATAAAACAAAGTAAAATAAAATAAAAAATTATATAATTTAAAATAATATAATATAATAGAAAATATAATAGAAAATAAAATAAATAAAATAAGTAAATTAAAATAATTAAATTAAATTAAATTAAAGTAAATTAAATTATTAAATTAAATTAAATTAAATTAAATTAAATTAAATTAAACTGGACTGGACTGGACTGGACTGGACTAGACTAGACTAGACTAGACAAAACAAAACAAAACTAAACTAAACTAAACTAAACTAAACTCAATTAAATTAAATTAAACTGGAATATGACTACTGGCAATCGTGCATATCTACTGCCACATGCACCGCACTCAGTCTGGCGGATTCCTACAAAAAGCACGCTATGTGCTCTGTATTCCTCCACCAATCAAGCCAGAACCTCAACCTGACAGCAGAGGTCACTGCATCAGCATAAAGGTGAATCCCCGTCCATGTTTTCCTTCCTTAGACGTAGCCAACTCTCTTTTGAGAGCCTGACCATGCCAGTGGCATTCAAACTAGCCAATAGCGAAAAGGACTGTAACGCCAACCGAGCATGTAATGCTAATCTAAAGATTTACTTCAGAAATTAATCAAGTGTGAACCGTCCATTATGCACAACCTTTTCTAATGCAGGGTTAATTATCGCGTGTCCGTTTAAGATGAGGTTAAAGCAGAACAAATGGTGGATGATTTTAAATACACTTCAGTAAACACAGCTACACGTCCTGCGCAATAAAAGCGCAGTCACCTCCTGGGGAACCATTCCGAGCCCGAAATACACCAACTGCATCCATTTTCACCTCCAACCCCATCATGTAAATACTGCTCTAAACTGTGCGAAGCGACAAACAGCACCGCCTCAGGGACAGAGCCGACACCGCCCCACACTTATCACCCTCGCTACAGTTCACTGCCAGCCTCGCTCTCTCTCCTCGCTCTCTCTCTCTCTCGTTCCAACTCACACTCGCGCTCGGCCTCGCTCGGTCACACGTACACTCGCGCTCTCTCATGCACATTCTCACTTTCCCGCGCTCAGTCTCTCACCTCTCGGCTGCTCCAGTAACAGGCCTGCACCCCGGCGACGAAGCCCACCAGGGCCGGACTCCCGCGGGGACTGCTGGCGTCGAAGGTGACCCCGAAAGGGCAGAGCTTAGACGGGTGAGCCACGATCTCTCCAGAAAAGCCCTTCTCCTTCCAAAAAGCCTGCAAGGTTAAACATATTTACTTTTATTTTTCATTGACTCATTTTTATTCCAGTTAAGATCATTATACCAATACAAGTATATGGACACCTGACCAAGCTTGCTGGACTTACCATTCAAAAACAAATGCTATTAAAATAGAGTGACCTCTATGTGATATTTTCAGCCAGAGGACTTTGATGTCTGTGAGAATTTGTGCTTATTTAGTCAAAAGAACTTTGTATGGCTGGGCACTGATGTTGGTCAATAAAGCCTTAGTCAATGTTCCAATTCATTCTAGGGCTCAATGCAGGACACTGCTCAAAGCTTAACAAAAAAGGGCCTTCCCTAAACTGTTGCTACAAAAATGAAAGCACATGATTTATTACACCTGTTATATATTATATATTTATTATTATTCAGCGTCTTGCTGGTACCTGGTTGCACTGCTATTACAGTTTTGGCTCATTTCTCACTTCTTCAAAAATCTGCCAAGTTTGTTTAAAATAAATAAATAATGAAAGAAATACCAAAAAAAAAAATATTTATAGCAATTCTGAGAGTTAATGGTCACATGTCTAAATACTTTTGGCCATATAGTGTAAATCTTGTATTTCTGAAGTTTATTTCCATGTTTCTTGCAGTTTTGCATAAATTCATGCATTTTATATTACATTATATTATATTATTTTATTTTATATTAAATTATTTTATTTGATATTATATTTATTTTATTTTATTTTTTATTTTTTTTATTTTATTTTAAATAATATAATAGTATATTATATTATATTATATTAATTATTCATTGCAGGGCAGACACACATACACACACACACACACACATTCACCTATAGGGCAATTCAGTGTCTCCAATTAACCTGGCTGCATGTTTTTGGACTGTGGGAGGAAACCGGAGCTCCCGGAGAAAACCCACGCAGACACGGGGAGAACATGCAAACTCCACACAGAAAGGACCCGGATCGCCCCGCCTGGGGATCGAACCCAGGACCTTCTTGCTGTGAGGCGACAGTGCTACCCACCAAGCCACCATGCCGCCATTATGTTATATTAATAAATTATATTATTTTATATTAAATTATTTTATATTATATTATATTAAATTATATTTATATTATATTATATTATATTATTTTAAATTATATTATATTGTATTATTTAAAATAAGTTTCTGACTTGATGTCACATGTATATATATGTATGTACAGTATGTATGGTGTATATTGAAGTTAAATCCCTTGTCTTTGAGGTTTTAATTTAAGATCCATTTCTTGTATTTGATGTGAGCGCCCCGTTCGCTCTCGGCGTGTGTAACCGCGCCTCGTTTGATTCGTCCAATTTAAAAAGAATCACCGCCGAACAGATTACCAACGATCTTTCATCAGACTTCATGAGAATAACATGTGAGTCATAAATGTGCTGTATATCACATAATTAAGTACTTATATAATAAGATTTTAATGTGAAATGACTAATGGAGGGTGAGAAACCTTAACAGACGGTTAAACATCGAATCCAAACAGGGCAGCAGAGAGAGAATGTGAGCAGCCGGTTAATGTGAGTTATAATGCGAGATTTTATCAGAGCCACACAGAGAGAAAACATCACGCTGAGAGAAGACGGTCTGAACTGAGAAAGGATTCATATGGATGAGAAAGACGGAAGTTGGCTCAGGTGGTAGTGGTCAGTGGGTGCACATTACATCTTGTAAACCACAATGGGACCAGATTGCCACAATTTTTAATAATTAAGTTTATTTATATGGATCAGCTGCTCTGAACTGCCTCTAGCTGTAAGTTAGTAAGTAAATGTGTATGTGTCTGGATTGCCTTGCGATGCAGTGGTGCCCTGTCCAGGGTAAGTTCTTACATCCAACTTATTGTTTATCCAATGACCAGAGTAAAGCTTTAAGAATAAATAAAAGTAGTGGACGTGCACTGGGCGCTCGGGTGGGGCAGCAGTAAAATACACTAGCCCACTATACTGAGATCTCAAGCTCTTTAGGTCGAATCTCAGCTTTGCCATGAGCCAGCCAGGTGCCTACACAGACGCACGATTGGTTGTGTGTCTGTAAGGGGAAGGACAATGACTGAAAAGGGTTTCCTCATAGCTGCTGCAATTGTGTCCTCTGATACGGATCCCCATTGTGCCAGTTACACAGTCCACTGGCAAATAACAATCCAAAACACCAGAAAAATAAGATAAGGCAACTCAGAAGGCTGGCAGCAGCCAAAATCCCAGAAAGTTGTCGTGAGAACAATTTGGAAATTTGAAATTGAAGGATCCAGTGGCTGCTACAGTTACCAGGACGCCACTACCATTTACCGGCTGACTTTTTATGGAAACTAGAGCTGAAAAACAACAGTAAGGGAGCTAACAGAAGAGATACGGAGTCAGAGGACTAGATTCAGAGCTGGGCGCTTTAAAAGCTATTACTAATAATTTGGAGCCCTTCTTGCCAGCCAATGTGGGCGTAGCAGAGTATCTAAAGTGTTTAAACTTTGCAGCCAGTGTTGTTTGGGTGCCACAACACTGACCGGGATGACATGAACAGGGTTAGGGTCATAAAATAGTCTACTTTGCCATTTTAAGCTGGGACATTTTGCCATTTTCAAGCTAATTTGTGTATTATTAGGTTATGCCCAAAGTTTTCAGGTGGCATTGCCCTTTCCATGTAGCATGGCCCTGTCTTTATTAAAGCAGTTAATAGAAATGAAAAACATATGAAGGAAATGAAATGTATAGATATAGGACATTTGTTTTCTGCTGTGGAGAGCCGCACTGGAATAAAGACGGTGCTAATGCTACACATTTCTGTGCTTATCTGAGTGGATGTGGATGAAGATAAAAATATTCCCACAGTAGCAGAAGGAACAGAACTGTAGTTTTATGGTATATCAGTAAAAATGGTAAAAACGGTGCTGTATACACTTGCTTTCTTTGCTTTCCATTTAGCTATTTGTGTAGCTTTCGCACTTCCTCTCATTTCTACCTCGACCACTCAAAATGCCTCTGACTTATCTAGACGTTTTGAACGTTTGAGAGGTTAGCTTGTGCTAAATAAGCAGGTTAGCGTCCCTTCAGATTAGCCTAGATTTTAATCAACAGCAATAGACTCTGACGTTCAGATTCTCAGCTGAAACGTTCTGCAGGTCCTTGGTTGTAAGATACGAGTTTCTGGGTGATCTTTATGGCCAGCATAAGCATTTATTATTATTTATTATCTTTCAGGTCCTGGCTTGACTTCTAAAAATTGCTTTTGAAGGATATTTTATAGAGACGTTCGAGACGACAGAAACTGCAAGCTGGACGTTTAGTGAAATTGCTTTGCAGGCATCAATTAGCATGATTTTAGAGGCTAAGTCAGCTGCTTAAAGAAGCCTGTAAATGTTGAGCGTAAGCACGTCTTGACGAGTTGATTAAAGCATAACAAGTTAATCAAGCTCCGAGACGTTACATATAAATGGGTGTTTACAGAGGGACGAGGTGGAGGTGGGAATAAGCAGGTACATAAGTACGAGGGTTCTTCAAAAAGTTTCAGCACTTTTTTAACTCTATTTATTAAGGACATCACTTTTCAACACAGTGTCGTACCAACGTTTTAATGCCATCAGCAAAAAATTTTTTTGGTTGAGCGTGTAGCCACTGATGCAGCGCTGCTTTTACATCATCATCACATGAAAATCTCCTTTCCCTTAAAGCTTCTTTGAGCGTCCAGAAGGGTGGAAATCAGATGGAGCTAAATCCGGACTATAAGTGTCTCTCAGTCTCTCAGACACGACCGATTACTCCTCCTCCCACCCTCACCGTTTATAACCTAAATATAAAAGTGAAGAAACTTTTTTAGGGCAGCACGGTGGCTCTGTGGGTAGCACTGTCGCCAGAAGGTCCTGGGTTCGATCCCCAGGTGGGGCGATCCGGGTCCTTTTGTGCGGAGTTTGCATGTTCTCCCCGTGTCTGCATGGGTTTCCTCCGGGAGCTCCGGTTTCCTCCCACAGACCAAAAACATTAACAGTCAGGTTAATTGGAGACACTGAATTGCCCTATAGGTGAATGTATGTGTGTGTGTGTGTGTGTGTGCGTATGTGTGTCTGCCCTGCGATGGACTGGCTCCCTGTCCAGGGTGTTACTGTGTGCCCTGCTCCCATTGAAAAGCTGGGAAAGGCTTCAGCACCCCTCTGCGATCACTGATCCGAGACACTTTCCTCTTTGAATTCAACTCTACAATACTGTTTTTGGGTGGAATTGTGGCAGTGGGTAGCACTGGAGAACATGCAAACTCCACACAGAAAGGACTCGGACCGCCCTGCCTGGGGATCGAACCCAGGACCTTCTTGCTGTGAGGCGACAGTGCTACCCACTTAGCCACCGTGCCACCCAAAGCACGACTCCTTTTACTCAAATTATTCAAATGAATAATGCCATCACCTCACTAGAGGGAAAAGTCTCAAACAGCCCCTCCTGAAGGGCTATGCTACATGCTACACTCTAAACAATATAGCAAAATGTTAACAGCTTTATTTTTACTATTTAGTAGGAAAGAATGCATTATGGGACATCAGCTACATAATTTCCCACCCACCCCTGCACACACAGGTGGGAAGCCGGCTGGAATAAAGCACAAACCAGCCCTCCACATTAGGCCCTTAACGTCAATCATAAGGTCATTTATTTAATCCATTTAAAATGCACTGCTGATGCTGACCTCAATAAGAACGACTCGCTGTTGGACAACACGCACCGTGCAAAGCCACGCGTAAAAATGGAGCTCCGTCATCCGTATAAAAATTCACCAGCGTTGACAGAACGCACCTCTGCAAAATCACGCGTCAGCCAATATTTCGTGAGGATTTACTCATGCGCTCCGGTAAGAGGACGAAGGAGGAAAAACAAATCGCTCCTGTCTGCTATCAGCTCTCTCCGAAATTGAACAATCCAGAGCAAAATCGCTCATATATCAGTATTTCTGTCTCAGGAATATTTATGCTTGTTTTACTGATTTAAACTGCATGTTCTGTTCAGTTATTATATCTGGCTGTGTCCCAATCCACACCTTTCTGTAATAAAACTAGTTTACTACCACTGCTGACTGTCTGTCCGTGAAGCTGGAAGTTTCCCATTAACATATCGACAAGCAGAAGTGTTGGACATTGGTCACTTACTGTAGGGTACGTGATGATGAACTTGGTCATGTGACCCACGGGCATGTACTGCGTGAGACGCTGGCGCTTGACGGGCAAAGCGGGATGGTACTCGATCTGAGCTGGAGACAACAAAGACAAACAAAATCAGGATAAACAAGGTATTAAAAAGACATGTAGACACTTTAAGCTTGCAACAAGTTGGGGAAGGCTGTTTCCTGTTCCAGCATGATTGTC